>NW_013669533.1:94296-104707 GCF_000517525.1 Limulus polyphemus | reverse complement strand
CTGAACTATTATTACTTTTATACTAGATTCTGAACTATTATTACTTTTATACTAGATTCTGAACTATTATTACTTTTATACTAGATTCTGAACTATTATTTTTTTCTATTATTTAAGTTAACAGAAAATCCATCACATGTTGCAATATAAGGATTAGTTTACAGTTTATTGGTTTTAAAGTTAATTATTGGCTTGGGACAAGCCTACAGTAAGGAACATGGGATAGTATGGTATAGGTTTCTTTTTTTCTGCAGTGTATATTACTTAAACATGCTGTTGGTGTAATCATGCTTTATAGTCAGTATGAGAAAAACCTATATACTGGATAGTTGAAGTGAAGAAAAAGTATAACACAATAACAAACATTGATCAAAGTGTATATTGAACTGGACCTCCCTTGAACTTAGACTTCAAGATTAAACAATTTTCGAAATACTAAGTTTATTTATTAGTGTTACCATTTATTCTAAATTTATTCTTTGTTCTGAATATGTACAGGTTTTCACATAACACATGGTCAAGAAAATCATTAAATAGATCTTGTTTCAAGTTGCTTTTGGAAGTAAAAGATTTCTCAGGTTCAAAGAAACCTCAAAATTACCCAGTGTAACACATGCTACACCATCATTCTCATTATATATAGGTGAAGCTATAACCTCTAGATATTATCTGTATAACCACTGAAGGACACTGCTGACGACTTCCTGATACAAAGTCACTGCAAGCAATGTTCTCCATGGGTGGTAGCAGGTATTAACAACTTAAAAAATGACAAAGTAATATTTCAGTTATGGTTTTATCACATTTTCCAAACCAGAGGAAGCAGAAAGAGCAAAAAATGCATCAAAAGAGCAATTATATCTTGACTGTAGGTAAGATAAAAAATCTTTCTGTGAATAATTAATGAGCATAAGTCTAGATTTGCTAATTTTATTAAACTGTTAGATTATCTCTAGGACATATTCTTAATTTCTCTGTAAGATACAGTTTTTTTGAATAACTTTTGATCGAAGCTTAAAAATTAACTGGTACGTGGATAGTTTTTAGTTGCTCTTCTCCATTAACCAAGTGATCAAGCTGTTCACAGAAAAATGTGTTTTGTTTATTTTGTTCTTACTTACCATTCTATAAATCTTAAGTTAGCTTCTAATTCTTAGGCAGAAACTCGTGTGATAAAATACAATGCTACACCTAAACATTTGTTTTTCAATTATTTCAATCAACAAAACTGAACTGACTTTTTTATAATTTAATTGTTATGCAATATTAAACATAGATTCTTTCTTGTGGAAAAATTTTTAGAAATTACCCATATTAACTGTTTTTTTTTCAGATTAGATAACTTACCTAACCACTTTGCACGTGATATATTCAGGTGACTGAATTAACTCGAGATCTATATCGGATAAGTCTGCCAAGCATGAGATTCTTTCAAGATATGGTGTTACAGAACTGCTAAAATTCTTACTGGCTGTATTTAAGTTAAGGAATAAACAGACTCTGCATGATGTGTAATGCACAATGAAAACAATGTTTATTTATAACACATTGATCAGAGGTACTTAGATCAGTATCATCCAACACATTGATCAGAGGTACTTAGATCAGTATCATCCAACACATTGATATTAGTACTTCAAAACTAGGGACTCTATAGCTTTGTCATAGATACAAATACTTTTTAAAATTTAAGTGGACGTTTCAAGAGGGCAACTTTATTTCTTTTTCCTATGAATGGACACCTATATCTGTTGAAAAACAATTACCTAGTCCTGGTTTCCCATTAGGAAAGTTTGTGTATTTTACTATTTTCAAATATTGACGTGTAGCTTTAATTTGTTGAAACATCCAAGTGGTTTAAGATTTAACCTTTTACTGATATTTGTCCTCCCTCCCCTCTGTTCTACTGTGTAGAAAGTATGATTACTGATAATCGGACACATATCTATTAGTTATGCACTTAACAATTTTAAATCTGATTTTCGTTTTATACAATAATTAAAATTGGGGAAGAGGAAGAATTTTGAAACTAAAAATCACTTTCTCTTAGGATGTTTTCTTATTGTGTTTTTCCAAGTTAGCATATCCTTCGCAGTTTTAGTTACCAGTCATTTCTTGAACAATGAAGCCTCCTATAAAAATGAAACTTTATTCAAAAACTCAGGTGAATAAAAATGTGTGAGCTTTTCATAAACTGTGAGACCATAAACACGCAACATTAATGACATAATCCACAGAATATGAAAATAAAAAACCTTTCATTTTTTTTAAGTTATAGTATTTCTGATAATAGTACGTTTTCCTCTCTCTTTTTCCAGTTGCAGATCAATCATAAAAAAAAAGTGTTACCACGCACACACAGTTTAAAGCTTAAAATTGAGTTGCTTATTTTATGCATAAAGTAACATAAGCTCATACAAGAAATTGCAGACCAGTGTTTGTAACTGTTTTTGCATATAAATTCAGGACGTTTAAGTAAACTCTTAACTTTACAATGGCATGAGTTGGCCCTGTGACACAGCTCTGTATCTCGGAGCTGCAAAGCTGGATTTTAATCCATGTAATACCATAGAATATTCCTCGCAGTTTAGCTGTGATTGTATTATAAGAATGACAATCCCTTAGCATGAGTGGTATGGTGCTGAAGACTGCTTGTCTTCCCTCTGCTGCTATGGTAAAGTATAAACTAACAAGAAAACTAGGTCACAGGAAAAAAAATTACTTTTTGTTGTGTGTTATGTTAAAAATGGTAGATTGAAAATTTTAAAGGAAATTACTTAAGGCTTTTAAAGAATGAAACTTTCAGAGGTTGCTGAAACCAAGTGTGAATAACAAGTTTCACTAGGGTACAGAATAATTTGTGTGGATATGAGTGGAAGATAAGTTCAAAGATTTACCACTGGGGGGCTGGAGAATCAATAAGCTGGTTAGATTTGTGAAACACATTTGAGACATAAGACAGAAATGTTATAGTAGCTACTTAAAAATCTGAAATAGGACTCTCAAGAAAGCTGTAACTTCATTAGAGATTTCTTTGTAAATCTGCTTAGTTTGGAGAAAATTTTAATCTTTGGCTTGATGTGAAAATAACCTGGATTTTAGGAGATCCTATTACTGTTTTCCATAATTAGGCTAAAGAAAAAAGATAAAAGGAAGGTGTTAGTTTGAAATAAAATTACATATCTTAACAAACGAAATATGGAAAAATGGAGGTCGAGTTGTTGTTTGAAAAGATTACTGCTTATGTAAGTGATGGTCCAGGTGTGGATTTGATGTATCTGGATTTTCAAAAAACATTTGACAAAGTTCCACACAAAAGGCTTGTTAAAAAATTATCTCTTTAGGTGTGGGGGATAGGTTGGCTTATTGAATAGAAAACTGGCTAGATGGAAGAAAGCAGAAGGTTTTTTATAAATGGAGTTCAGTAAAACTGGATTAATTTCACAAGTGGGGTACCTCAGGGCTCAGTGTTAGGACCTTTGCTCTTTTTTGATTTACATCAATGACATAGATAAAGGATGGACAAGAGATTATTTAAATTTGTTGATGACTTTAAAGTTTTGGGTGTTTCTGGTTGTAAAGAGGGCACTACTGTTTTACAAAATGACTTGGATTATTTGGAGAGTTGGGCAAATAAACAGCAGATGACTTTTAATTATAATAAATGCAAGGTAATGCCTGTAGAATATTATAATTTGAACTGAGTATAATTTTGATGGAAATAACCTTAAGTGTTATAAAAGATCTTCATATTTGAGTTCCTTAAGCCATCCAAGCAATATGTTGTTGTTAGTGGCAGGGGAAATCGGATTTTAGGTTGCATCTACAGAAGTACTGAATACAAATCTAAAAAGGTTATAATGTCACCGTATAGGTCATTGGTTAGGTGACATCTGAAGCATTGTGCTCAGTTTTGGGCTCCTTACCTTAGAAAGAACAATTAATTGTTGTAAACGGTTCAGAGGAAGGCTACAACTATGATACCTCGGATGGAAGGGTTATCAAACAAGGATAAGTTAAGATTTATGAACTTATTTTATCTTGAATAAAAGAAGAGTTAGAGGGAGGGATCTGATTGAGGTATTGAAAATTGTTAAGGATGACGATGTTGATGTATAATTTTTTTTTGTATTTAATGATAAAAAATGGTAAGACTAGGAGACACAAATACAAATTTGGCAGGTGGGAGTCATTTTCAGCTAAGATAGCTTTATTTTCCTAATAGGTGTTTGGCCTTTAAAATAAGTTGCCTTCAGATGTGGTAGATGCAGTTCAAGAAGTTTAAGGGAAAGCTTGGTAAATATTTGAATGATAGGGGCTGGCTTTGAGTTTTTTAGTGTTTAATTTAGTGAAAAGGATGATCTAGATGGGCCAAAAGGTCCTTTGTTGTCCTTTAATGTTATGTTACATATTTGTCAATTTTATTTTTGCCAACATTAAAAAAAATTAATTATATAAAACAGAATGGACCTGATTACTTATAAAAAATTATTCTGAAAGATTTGGTTTTGTGGATATTTCTGTAAAGACTGTGAGTTGATGTTTTCTTAAAATAAAATATTTAAATTGGTGATTATAAATAACAGATACAATTACCCAAGTTTTTAAGAATATATTAAGACATTTAAGCTTAGCTGTGGTAAGAAACAGGGTCATCATTATAAAGGAGAACGGCTTTCTCAGCCATTACTTATAAAATTCAACCCGAGTCTCAACAATTCATCTTAATTTGTACGTCAACATACTGAGGATCAGACCAACAATCATGCGGGTGGTTTACCAATTATTAAAAAAGTAGGATCATTATTGTAATTATATAGATACATTTTACTATTATCATCTTCTAATATTGTAATCTTTTGTGTTTTATTAATGCTTCTGTACATGAAAAGTTCATATCTGTGAGGTATTTCTGCATAGGAAATCTGAAATCAATGAAATTCAAAAGTATACGTTTTCAACAGTAAAAATATTGAATAATAAATACATGAAAAATATCAAACTCACAAGTAAACTGGTAATTTACAAATATCAAGTTTATAGAAAAAAAAAGTACAACAAGGAAATTCACCTCAAGCACGAGAAAGTTCTAACTCTTTACTTAATAACAGTAGGAAATGTAGCAGACAAGTTTCATGCTAGGTGAATAAAAAACTATAGGACAGTACAGGACCTTTGAAAAATTCAAAATTAATACTTATTTTGGATTACTGTATTGTGGTAGAATGTTTAACAAGAGAGATGAATCACTTTTAACTACTATTAATTCAGTGAAGTATCAATAGTATATAATTTTGAGAAGTTCTGTAAGAGCAACACAATTTGAGACTTATGCAAATGGAATGATTAGCAGTCAAAAGCTTTAATGATCATTCTTAAGAAGGAACTGGATGATTTCAGAGGATTGAAAAATCTTATTAAAATGTTAAGCCTTATGCAAGTCTTAGAAATGAAAGACTTATAAATACATAGGTTTAAATAAGCACCTGAAAAATACTGGTTTAACTTAATGGGGGTTTGTGTTTTTTATGGATACGAGTAAATCAATGAATGTTGTTTTTCTGGATTTTCAAGAGCTTGTGATGCGATTTCTTGTAAGAAATTAGCTTCAAAAAGAAAGTATCATGCTCTCAGAAGAAACATGCAAGATACCATTTAAGAATCAGCTTTTTAGGATAAAATACAAGTTTTTTTTGAATGGGTAAACTTATTAGTTTAGGAATATAATGGTTTGTACATATCCAAATTCACTGGTAAAATGTATCATCACAATGACTGAAGGAACTGATGCTGTGGACAGTGTCTCGTTAATTCAAAAATATCGAGATGAGTGTGGTAAACCCAGAGACTTGCAGGACCTTATTCAATATGATGTTTATAAAGTATCAGGTTTAGGATCTTGGAGAAAACTGGTAGTTACTGTAGGATTAAGAGAAAAATACATGTACAAGAGCTCCAATGGAAATTACTTTGTGGCCATCGTAAACATAATTTACAAATTACATTGCCGTTTGTTTATTAATTAAAGTTTGTATGTTATGAATAAGTATCTAATTAATGCTTTGTATCAGACTTTTACAGAATATCATCTCCAGTTTTGATTTTTTAATTACACAAAATGTTGGCAAAAATAAACTGCTCTAGAATGATTTAGTTTCAACACCTAATATAAACATATACAAATATCTGAACTTCATTTGAGTAGGCATCCTATGGCTAGTCTTTTTGAGGGTTAAACAGGTAGAATGGTTAAACTTTAGTATTACTAGGAAAGAAAACATGAGAAACAATGGTGACAGAAAATTATCTGATTCATCAAGATCACCAAAGAACCTTCTAAACCTCTTGCACTAGTAGTAAAAAAAAAATCCCACAGTTAGCATAATCAAAACCTTAACAAGTTTGATCTTCTTCATCATATTACACCTAGTTCTTCTTTCCAGTAAAAACTTCAAGTTACTTCTTTGTTAGTTATGGGTAAAATAATTTTGATAGTTATTTCATTGTATCAATTTCAATAAATCATTTAATCAATGCTATTTCTGTGTTAACTGAACTCTTTCAAGACAAGATACTCCTATAAACTATTTACTTCTTGTAGTAGAAGTTTTTTTAATGAACTTCAATTTCAAAAAAAAAAAACTAGGTAGATATTTTAGACGAAAGTGATTTAGTTACACTTTTAATGACTTTAATTGCAAGTTATTTATATCTACAATGTTTTTGAAATCATTTTATTCTTTCAGAGATAAATCGGTATTTAACTACTAATACATCAAAAATTTGTTTACCAAAAACTGTTACAGATGTATAAGAAACAAAATTAAAAAAGTTAATAAGCTATAACATTTTTAGAAGCTATTTTGCAATCTGATTTCAGAGAAACTTATAAATTATGTAAGTACTTTAATATTTTAAATGTTTCACTTTGATCTGTAGAATCATAACTTTTGTTTTAAGGACCGTATGAATCACACATTTTCTCCACTATTTCTTATAGCCTTTTATTACTTTACATTACGTCCAGAAGTGCAAGTTTGGTTCACTAACCCCTTTGGTCTTTTTTTGATGTGATCTTGTACAATAACACAGTGCACAACTTTTCCAAACTGGCTGAAATGGTTCCAGAGTTCTTTCCTGCTCACCTGCGATTGCAAAAAACCTGTATACTAAATCTAAGGCTTGTTGAAACAAAGCATCTTAGATGAACGAGAGATAAATATATTATATATTTAATACAACTTTAAAACAATAAGAGATAATATCCCATAATGCCATACACATACACAATGTTAAAATGTACCTGAGCTAAGTTTTCCAAATCAAGTCTGTGTTAAACCGAATAAACGTTTAGTTTCAAAGCAAAAAAGAGAGGGCAATTCACTACAATTAGCTGTTTTAAAAAAATAAAATATTTGTAAAGGCTACCACAAAGTAATGAATGTTCTTATAAAACTAATACATTAAATTTTGATATTTAATGTAAATATTAAAAGTTGTCACTTGCAGGTTTAGTTAACTGAAACATTAGCAGCATTTTAAAAACAAAGATATATAGTTGATTGGAAACACTTTCATATACACGAGAAACCTGTGTAGTAAACAAGTAATTTATGAATATTAGTTGAACGTTGTAACATCCAAGATTTTCTCCATGTGAATAAAATATTTCTTTTATCAAATAACAGACAAAAACTGAATTTTAAGAAAAAAATAATTAAAGTTTTTAATGAAACAATAAGACTGAATTACTCTTTGTAATTATAATAAAGTATGAAGCAATTTATCACAACATTTTGACTACTTGAATGAATACTATGAAAACAATTCATTTTATCAAAACACTTTAAACATCAACATGCACCTAAATCCATACACTACATTAAATTGCTAAAGTTTCTTTTAGATTTAAAGGAAAATTTATTTAACTCTTTCAATTATTCTTCATGATCATGTTTAAAACACTTTTCAGTTTCACTATTTCCAATCTGATCTACAAAACAAAGCAGGTGTCTAATAACAATAGCAATTTTTTATAGTTTCTTCAGATTTCTGCGGTGTTTATCTTCTACTTGTATTTTGGATTACATTAAGTTTTACTTTCTCGTGCTTTACCATACCTTTAAACCTCATATCCAGACTTAAACTGTAAGTACTCTATTTGTTTGTTTTACTATTTCCTATGAAAAACCTTGCATTTCACACAAAAATTACTTATATTTGGTTTTCAAGTCACAATCAAATACATCAGGAAGCTCTTTCCTAAAATCTACCCTAAAACTTATATTTTCAACAAAACATTAAAATCACTTTGGCTTTTCTATTGCAACTAAGTTAACCAGGAAGTTCTTTACTAAAACCTACCCTATAACTTATATTTCCAACAAAAACTCGTTTGTTTAAGCTCAAAGTAATTGGCTGATTTTCCTTTGTTATGGTTTCCCGTTTGCTTTGATGAGAAATATGACCTAGATTTTTATCAGTTCTCTCTTCAATTTTATTTTTTGCATGCTGTGCAAATTTTTTAAACCCAGCTAGACTGGTGACACGGTTAACACAATCTCCCTTCAAAGCAACATCTCCCCAGTTGTCTTCAAGGGTATTTAAGCCCACACTTGAATGATGTGGTTCAAAAAATTTACACTTCCACGGCGATGGAGTCTTGCATAGACGTTCTCTTAGTACTCTTTCAGAAAACTGAGGTCCTTCGTGAAGAGGAGTACATAAAGGTGTAGCAGGCAAACTGGATCGATATACAACACCAACTGGATTAGCATCAGGTAAGAAAATTGCATTTAATCCTAAAAAGGATTCTTTATGTCTCTTCTGCAGATGGCGAAAGCGATTATCATACAAAGTACTGGTACCTGGAATAAGCCGAAAGCTTCCTGGTGTCATCTGACAAGGTCGTGGGTACATACTGTAATTTCTTTTAATTCAAAGTCTGTGAAGTAGAGCTTTCGGATATTGTACACAAAAGCAACTAAGACTACACCATTATTACAAAGTCTTGCCAGATTTACCTACACCTTGTACAAACCTAAGCCAAAGTTCAGTTTACCTTTGGACAAAAATAAGGGGAAAAAATTATCTTGAACAATTCTTTTCAGATTGCATACCTGCTTGAATTTGAAATGCACAAGTTTTACTTAATAGTGTGGTCATAAGAGATGTATAAATGCATTATTAAATATTCAAAAAAGTTAAACTGTCTACGACGAAATTCTTTCTAGAGTATACAATGGTGAGACTGAGAGCCACATGGAAATAACTCATAGAAAGGACATAAAATTCTGTTCCAAATAATAAACTGAGATGTCGTAAAAATTAATTTAGCTATCATATAATTATAAAGCTTAGGCTTAATAATAGCTTATCTACCGAGGCTACAATTACAGTAGTAACTATTCAGTAGTTGACTAGAATCGTAAATTTATACGCTATACTTTTGTTTGTACTTGTACTGTTGTACACTAACAAGTTAGTAGTACTAATAACATAAAATATTATGTTGTGGTGTGAGAGTCCTATACTAAAATATATAAATATTCAAATATATTACATGACTATTTTAAAAACTTAATCCAAAGTAGCAATAGCTAAGTTTCTATGACTTGTCAAAATAATAATAATATAGCTTCAAAGAACAGGTAATAAGTGTAAACTTTCAGTTACAACTTCGTTTCTTACGAGAACAAAACCACTAAACTGTAATACTACAACTAAAGTCTGTAGCGTAACCTAGTGACACAAAAGTAGTAACACCATTCGTAATAAAGATAATTAAGTTATGCTGTGTACTAATTCTTAGCTATGAAAATAAAGTTTGATATTATCAAGTTTAATAAGTTTATGTAATCACACTAGTAACAAATAGATGCCAAAATTTTTAAATTGGAATATTTTGTCTAAAAATGTTATTATGTATGTATTATTTATATGACAAGGGGAGACATTCAGTAGGAAGATCAAATATTTAGGCGTGGAGTTAGCATAGTACTCCTTTATAATTGAATGAATCTGTCTTCAAGGTAGCTTCAGGCAACGTGATCAACATTTGAGAAAAGTTTATTTATGACAGCTCCTGCCTGTTTTTTGTTGGGAACATCAGATACAAGGCAGGAGCTTTTCACAACACACACAAAAAAAACGTTCCCCGAATGTTTCTTAATGTAAATATATTGTTACGACATCGAGGTCAAGTGACTAGTATCACGCCACGTTATTCTCGAACTTTCACGTCTTTTCCTTAAATCTCGTGATCTTTCTAGATATAGTGCAGTCTTGTATATATAAGACCGGCCACGAAGCGATGGGAGGTAATGAGTAATTGAACTGCAGTCAGAGAGTGTGTAATTGAACAGAGTATTGTTGAAGTCGAGCACGTGAGACGTTCGTTGAAAATTATAGC
>NW_013669533.1:87937-93532 GCF_000517525.1 Limulus polyphemus | reverse complement strand
TAGGATTAGTGATTAGGGCACTCGACTCACAATCTTCATTAAATCAGTATAATAGATGACAATAAAAATCGATAAAATATCAGATAAAATTTATGTAAAATTTAAAATAAACTGATTTGGTTGCATAAAAAATATTATGTTGCTAAAAAATAAAACAGATCAAAGAACAGACGGTTACTCAAGTTAATATGCTTGAAAAAATAATTCTATGCCAAGAGTTGGCTTATCAATATTTTGTCATTTAACATCTATATTTCATTGCTGTGTATCTTTTAATTTGAAGAACAATGTATTATACACATGCAATTGTTAAACTAAATCGGCTTTAAAACTGAGATAACCTAACTCTTTCAGTCAAAATCGAACCAGTACAACTGTATAGAAATTATCACAATATGGTTTTATCATGGATTTCGGCTACGAATATATTCTAGATTTAAAAAAAAAAAAACTCAATAAAGTTTTGTTATTTGTAAGAATAACCAATAGATGGCAAAATTTTTCTGTCATATAAAGCTAATATGCTAGCCGACACACACACACACACAAGGAAAATATTAATTTAACAGAAACACAGCTTAGAAATTTTCTTGTTATATCTAAGAATTACCAATAGATGGCATTATTTTTCCTCCTATAAAGCTATTATTTTACGCTGGTACTTATTCAACACACAAGGAAAACATAAATAAAAACACAACTTAGTAACATTATTGTTATTTTTTTCGCTTTGAGTTCACTTACTGATTAAGTATATTTTATTACAAGTTATAGCTTTTACAGTAAGTAAGATCTGTATTTAGAACAGGTACGGCGTTTCGATCACTGATGCAATCATTCTCAAGTAATGATCGCACCAGTGATCAAAACGTCGTACATGTTCTACATACAAATCTTAATCAGTGGCACAGCGGTATGTCTGCGAACTTACAACGCTAGAAATCGGGTTTCGATACCCGTGGTGGGTAGAGCACAGATAGCCCATTGTGAAGCTTTGTGCTTAACTTCAAACAAACAAACTTAATTACTGCAAAATCTGTATCTTGTAATAAAATATTCTTGTTATTTGTAAGAATTACCAATAGATGGCACCGTTTTTCTTTCACATATATAAAGCTAATATACTAGCTGGCGTACCCATTTAATACACGAAGAAGACATAAAGGAGTAACATAGGGGGTCAGATCCGAAGTGCAATCCCTTATGTCACACCACAGGATGCCCTAAGGGAACATGTCAGGCTTGGTGACAATCGGTCCAGTATTTACCGGTTATAAACAGACTCTCACGCACACAAAGACTTTTGTCAGATAATGGTTGAGATACGGGTCATAATGATATTCAAATGTGGCATAGGTACACTGAACGTACATAGATTAAAATCAGTATTTTGTTAAGAATACAAAATATGTTATTAACAAAGTATGTACCATAATGTCCAGAGTTATTCAACAAAATGTCTTAAATTTGTTTATTTTAGTGCAAACTTATCTGCTGTATCCACCTCGGGGAATCGAACTCCAGATTTTAGCGTTGTAAATTCGCAAACTTACCGCTGACCCACCGGGAGAAAACATAGCTTAAATATGACCTATTTTTATATTTTGAATATGCAAAGTCAAAGAAACTCGATGAAACTTTTGACAGTTGGTTCTCTCTTCTTTACCTTGGTACTTTTTAATCTCCTGATGTTTAGTGCTTCTAACAGATGTAACTGTAACACTTCTCCCTATTAACACACAACTGATTCCTTCTAGCGCCGCAGCTATAACGCTTATCAGTAATAAAACACCACCTATTCTCTGTGTCAATACAACTACCTTTACGATACCTTTAAAAGAGGTGAATTTATGATATTTAATTAACTTTTTAAAATAATTTATATGTTTCCCTCGTTTTTCTGACAGTTGTAAAAAGTTTTTGTTTATTCGACGAAAAATAGTTCCAAACAGACTAAGTTTTTAATTGTTATTCTTCCTTTACGTCATTTCCGGAAGTAATTAATGATACTTACAGTTTCTTTCATTAGCTTGAATGTTTCGTCAGTTTAACTAGATGATTTTTGTAGTTTACAGACCTGCATCACATATTCATCACTCTTTCAGCTCCCTGGACTAGGACTATTCAGTTACTGAAAGCCTTAACTTCATTGGATAACAGTTTTAACGAAACAAATGGACAGACCACACCAAGACTATTCAGCTACTGAAAGCCTTAACTTCATTGGATAACAGTTGTAACAAAACAAATGGACAGACCACTTTTTAATAATGAGACACGCGCACCTTGAGAATCCTCTTGAGACCACAACTAGGGTCATCGCCGCAGTGAAGGGTGACCACGTTATTTTACAAATGATATATCTCAAGAGAGAAATAAACTGGCTGTAATATTAATCTTTCCCACTTCACTGGTGACTAATTGTCTGGAGTGTTAATGGGCGTGGTGCCCTCCACCAGTAATATATCAACTCATGTAGTAGTTCCAGACATGCAACTATTACAGTAATTAATTGAATCATGGTCTCTATTAAAATTGTTCGGCTCCGGGTTTCAACAGTGGATGAAGGACACATGTATGCAGTTTTTGTTGTTGTTGTTGTTTTTGCCATAGTATGTGTAATCACGTCTAATGCATGCGCGGTCACCAAAGACGTCGTTAACACATGACGACAGAAAAGGCTATGTGCTTCTTGTGCCCTGTAGAGATGAAACCACCTATTCTAATATAAAGCCAATATCGCAGAGTGTATGGAAAAGATTAGCCAGTTTCTGTAAAGAAGTGGTACTGATAATTTCACTCCTCTGGGGTTATGTGAAGGATATCGTCTACAGGACAAAGGTGACCGATCTGGAGACATTGCGATGCAAAAACTACAGTAAAACCCGATTTACTGGCTAGTACATGGATGGAATATCAGGTCGATATTTTGAGGACCACAAACGGAACACATGTAGAAGTTTACTGATGACAACTGGTGAGTTGCAAAAATATGCCCTTCATATGCCCTTCACCCACCACAAAACATAGGTCATGGTTTAAGCTTGTATTACGTCACATTATTTTAGTATACCTTACATATACAAGTGGTATTAATTAATAAAGATAAATTTTATTTATTTTAATGTTGTTTAGTTTCTTCTCATAATTTTTTAACATATATTTTTGGAGGGGTTTACTCTGCTTTTTGCTTGTAATAGAGCAAAGCCACATTTGTCCACCGCGTGGAATCGAACCCCGAATTTTAATGTTGTAAGCCCGTAAACTTTCCACTGTCCCACCGTGGGATATTGGGGAGGAGGAGGTCACGGTGTACACGAAGTTTCGTATGAATATCTTAACATCTTTTAGTGCTAGATATAAATCATTTTTACAAATTAATTTGATTTTCAAATTTCTTGGTTTAAAGTTTTTCGTTGGGTAACATTTAGCACAGATCTGGTTAGTGACAGATCCACGTTGACCTTTTGTGCTGGAGAAACACATCTGATTGACATGTAACGATGTTCTCTACTACTGTTGTTGTAAACTAATTGTTTTATTTTTTTAAAGGACCACGTGGCCTCATGTCAGTACGAGCCTATTCAATGTGAAAACAAGTGTGGTTGTAAAGTCCCGCGAAGGCTCATCAGGACTCATCAAGAAAGGGAATGTCCAAAACGACTCGTGATCTGTCGAATCTGTGAAAAGGAGTTTATCTATGATACTCTACGGGTAAGTAATTTTCTCATATGATTTTATAAGTGATTTGCTTTACTTTTCTTGGACACTTGTCGAAGAAGTTGTTTAAGGAAAACTTGTATCACGTTGTTTCAATCCGTATCCTTCATCTAGCCAAAGAAGTACGGAAAAAACACAAACGAATTTCCACATTTGGACTGTACAACTGACGCTACTCTCTGAAGCATGATATACTCAGACATTAACTTCACCAGATGACACCAGAGGGGTTAACTATCAGGAGTTTGAGTAGACCGCTATACTTCCAAGAACTTATGATTGAAAGTAAAGAAGAATGCATAGCAATATGTCAGCCAAACTACATCTGCTGTATCTAGTGCCGAATGTATCGGAACTTCTACCCCCCCCCCCTCCCAACCAGGTCACACGTGCTTAGTGATAGAAAATATTATCCTTATGAAGCAACAAGCTGGTTTACTGACCAAAAACCTACCGCGACCTCTGTGTTATGTTGTCTAAGGTTTTCTTGTGCACTTGAATATTTAACGTATAACATTTCACCTATAGATTCCACGCCCAGTGTGTAATGTGCAGCTGACAACTATACCCCCCCCCCCCCATCATGTTAACCTTCACAGTTGCCATAACATAGTCAAGAATGCCTACTCAGCCATCACTTCAAAGCTGAGCTAAATGGATTGCATCACTTCAAAATATTTGGGTACAGTCAATATATCCTTGCTGATGAGGCTTTAAAATATTTACATTAAATAAACAGCGCCTATCACCTTTTTTTTTGGGGGGGGGGATACAGCTTCCGTATCCCAACCCTAATAAATCACCCACATTCATTTTTAAGAGCACGCTGCTCAGACGTCACACATGGTGATCGCTCTTAAGAGTTATATTTTCTTCCCGATTTGTAAAAAATCCTTACGTGATAGAAAAAAATATATATATTATTTTCGAAATGTGCGTAGCTGAATTATGGGAAAATCCGTTATTAAAACCAAAACAACTTTTATGAAGTTTAAATTTTACATTTTTTTTCGTTTTACAAAGTTCATTCTCTAAAAATGTGTATATTTTATTATTAACTATTTAATTCTGATGGCCTGTTAGTCTGGCATAAAGTTACTTTCTAGATCTAACAATCTATTTATAGAGAAAAGCAAACACATTCCTAGAATGACAACTTTGCTGTGTAGAGTAATCGAGTGGAAGCTTCTGGATAGCGTTGTTGGTACGTTTGTTTATACTGTTGCGTCAGCGAGGTCACGTGACTAGTATCACGCCACCCATTTTCTAGAAATATCCTGTTCCTTAAAGAATGCCTTAGCATTTACTAGAGTGGGGGTAGCCTGGTATATATAAGATGGTCACAACGTGACGGGACAACAGTGTAATGAGTAATCGAGTGGAAACTTCTGGATAGCGGTGTTGGTATGTTTGTTTATACACTATTAGCTACTAAGAAGTATTTGTGTATATCAACGTTATTTAATTCTCGATTCTGTTTGTTTGATGTTAAACGGAAAGCTATACAGTGGACTTTCTGTGATGTGCACATCGCGAGTATCGAAACCTGGGTTTTAGCAGTGTGAGCTCTCAGACTTGCTGCTGAGCCACTGGGGGGAGGTGTAACTCTTTAATGTGTGTAAACGTTAGCGACCTTGAAGCGTGAGGTAGAATCTGGTGTGATTGTGTATTTCATTGAATCCCACTCTGTATAAAACATTATTTATCCAAATCCAGCAATAAGCTTCCAAATTGTTTTACTGACCCTAAAAATGTATCATTTTGCAACTTTTTTTTTGTATGATTATTCATATTTTGTATTTACGACAAAGGTACTATGGCTGTCTGCTGTCGTCCCTAATTTTCACTTTCTGACCCTAGGGAAGGCAAGCGGTG
>NW_013669533.1:83055-87036 GCF_000517525.1 Limulus polyphemus | reverse complement strand
CGCAACAGTATCATATTGGTAAAACTAGAAACTCGTTTCAAGCTCTTTTTTTTTTTTCTCTCTCTCTCAATAGTTATGGTGTGAAGGCCTTTTCTAATCTGGCAAAGCCCGATTATTTATTCTTGTCATAAGACATTAATATTAACCCTATTATGTCTAAATACTTTTAACTATTGAATTTTGTATTCAGTCTCGGGGTTTTCAGGAAAAAGAAGTGTATAATAGTATTTCAAACACACCGTGTCTGCCATATCCACTGCTGGTGTTGCGTTGTACTCGGTACCGAGATCAGCAGGCTTACATAAATAGTATTCCAAACACTACTGTATTTGTTGTATCCCACCCGGCCTGATGAGCTCTGTATTTAGTAAAATGTCTCGTCAGCAATAGATAGTGTGGTTGAAATACTATTATACACTCTTCTTCTTGAAAAGTCGCTAGATGAAAATATAATGGCCTGATATTAATGTCTCGTGACAAATGTGTTATATTATTCTATTTCTCACCTCGTTTGTTAAGTTAATGACAAGTTTGTTTGTAATTAAGCACAAAGCTACACATTGGGCTATCTGTGCTCTGCCCACCACGGGTATCGAAACTCGGATTCTAGCATTGTAAGTCCGTAGACATAC
Organism: Limulus polyphemus; assembly: GCF_000517525.1. Taxonomy (NCBI): domain Eukaryota; kingdom Metazoa; phylum Arthropoda; class Merostomata; order Xiphosura; family Limulidae; genus Limulus; species Limulus polyphemus. Next base: position 86,404 of record NW_013669533.1, on the reverse strand, counting down.
CGCTGTGCCACTGGGGGCTTAATGACAAGAGGTGTCATTCTAAAAAAAAAAAAAAGAGTTGAACTGATGTTTTATATTACAAAATAAATCTTTGACAAAAACATACATACATCATATTTATATGTGAACAGTCTGTTTGTGGGAAAAGTCTTAGTCGGTGATTCAAACTTTGTACATTTATATAAAATAACGAATGCAAACATTTTGATTATAATTAGACTGATTATAATTCAAGTTCAGGTCATAGTTTCATTATATTTGTTGTTAGGACAGTTCACTGCCATTATTTACAAATACATTTGTTTACAGTTTTCACTGAGGGCTATAAGTATAGCTCACAGTGGTATGTGTGCGGCCTTCAAACACTAGAAACCAGGTTAAGATACCCATGATGGTCACAGAACAGATAGTCCATTTCGAAGCTTTGTCTTTAACTATAAACAAACAGAAGATATATCTTCTGTTTGCTTATAGTTAAAGACAAAGCTTCGAAATGGACTATCTGTTCTGTGCCCATCATGGGTATCTTAACCTGGTTTCTAGTGTTTGAAGGCCGCACACATACCACTGAGGGCTATAATATCTTCTGTTTGTTTATAGTTAAAGACAAAGCTTCGAAATGGACTATCTGTTCTGTGACCATCATGGGTATCGAAATGTGGTTTCTAGCATTTGAAGTTCGCATGACATGCCACCTGGGGGCAGTAATATTTTAAGAAACATTTATTTTGTATTCAGAATTTATCATGTATAGGAAACCAGAAGACTTTTAATGGATAGAAAGATTATTACATAATAAAAATAGAAAACATGAATATACACCAGTTTTACTATATTTTGAACTGAATTAATAACATAACGTTTTGGGACAACATGGAACCTCTTGGTCCATCTTGGCTGTTTCATCCTCTAAACTAAATTAAAATATATTTTTTTTAAATCTTAAAGCCAACCTTTATCATTCATATACTTATCAAGCATTTTCTTAAACTCACTTAAATTTATTGCCTCTACAACATCTGAAGGCATCCCATTCCAAAGGCCAACCACACTGTTGGAAAAATGAAACTGTCTTAGGTGAAGATGACTCCTACCTTTCCAAAATTTATATTTGTGTCCCATAGTCTTACTATTTTCACTGTTAAACATGAAAAAAAGATGATGCATCAACACTATCAATTCCCTTTACAATCTTAAACACCTCAATCAGATCCCCCCCTAACTCTTCTTTTATTAAGAGAAAACAATTTGAGAGATTTCAGCCTCTCCTCGTATGACAACCCCTCCATCCCAGGCACCATTCTAACTCTTCTCTGAACCCTTTCCAACAATTCAATGTCTTTTCTAAGGTAAGGAACTTAAGACTGAACACAATATTCCAAATGTGCCTAACCAATGACCTGTACAATGAACATATAACCTCTTTAGACTTGTATTCAATATTTCTATGAATACAAACTAAAATCCTATTTGCCCTACCACTAGCAACAGCTTGGATGGCTTTAGAAACTGATCGACTATTACAACAAGATCCCTTTCCATCATAACACTATTAAGGTTATTCCCATCCAAATTATACTTATAATTAAAATTATGATAACCCACATGCATTATCTTGCATTTATTTAATTAAAACCCATCTGCCATTTATTTGCCCAACTCATTAAATGATTTAAATCCTTTTGTAAATCAGCAGCATACTCTTCACAGCTAACAACACCAAATACTTTTATATCATCTGCAAATTTACATAGTTTATTGACTATTCCTTCATCCATGTCATCGATGTAAATCAAAAAGATCAAAGTTAATCCAGTCTGACTGAACTCCATTTGTAACAACCCTCTGCTTTCTTCCATCCAGCCACTCTTCTATCCAATTAACTAACTTATTCCCACACCTATATATACATTTTTTTTACAAGCCTTTTATGTGGCACCTTGTCAAATGCTTTCTGAAAATCCAGATATACCAAATCTACACCCTTACCCTCATCTACATAAGCAGTAACATTTTCAAAGAATGTAAAAAGATTTGTAAGGCAAGATTTTCCCTTAGTGAAACCATGTTGACTATCCAATAAAATTCTAAACTTTCTTAAATGACTTTGCAAAGTATCTTTTATCAGACTTTCCAAAACTTTTCACACAATTGATGTAAGACTAATGGGTCTATAATTATTGGGACAATTTTTATCACCTCCCTTGAAAAGAGGAGTTAGATCACGACTGTTTATAGTTGGTTCCTTGACTAACTGGTGAAGAAAGCCATCCTGTACAGTTTCCAAAAACCTTTCTCCCTCATAGTTTGACTCTAGAATTTCCCAATCTATATGCCTGAAACTAAAATCACCCATAATTATGATTTCATTAGCAGCTGAAATCTTAATCTCATTGTAAAGTTTCTCACTAATTTCATCATCATTATCATTTGGTGGTCTGTAACAAATTCCCACTAAAAGCCTTTTCCCTTTATATCCACTAACAGAAACCCAAATAGATTCAATATCCTACCTATTATCTTTGACATCCTCAACTTCAACATGATGTAACTCACATTTTACATATAAAGCCACCCCCTCTTTAATACTCTATCCCTATTAAATAGCCTGTAACCCTGTATTTCAAAGAAATTTCTGTATTCAAAATCATATACGTTCAACAATGTTTCAGTTATTCCCATTATATCAATATCCTCCATTCCTACCAGTGCTCTAAATTCCTCATTTTATTTTATATACTTCTAGCATTGCAATAGTTACAATTAAGCCTACCCTTATAACTACTTCTATATTCATTTCCTATGCTAAACTTTTCTCAGCCTCTTATTATTTTTGCATTTAGTTTTTCCTGGTCCTCACCACTGTCTAGTCCTAGTTTAAAACTTCCCTTACAGCTGAGTTAATAGCCTTAGCAAACAAGCCAGCCTCTCCTCTATTTAAATGTAAACCATCCATTCCAAAAGGCTCCTTTCTTCCACTGAACTGATCCCACAAGTCCAACCAGTTCATCCTTACATACTAACCTAAGCATAGCATTTAGACCTACTTATAACTTCATCCTCACAGTTAATTCTGGGCAGTATCCCTGATAAAATTAAGTTATGTCCGTTTTCTTTAAATGCCTTCATCAACCCCTTGTACTTATTAATTAGCTCCTCTGACATACTTTTCCCTATATCATTAGCCTCTACATGCACTACAAAAACTGCATTTCTGCTAGCCCCCTTTATTATATCTCTTGGTCTGTCAGTTATAACCTCCACCTGTGCCCTTGGGTAGTATAATCTGATTCTTTCCTCCCTATTTACCCCACAGATTATTCTATCCATATGTCTTGTCAAGGAATCA
>NW_013669533.1:72751-82359 GCF_000517525.1 Limulus polyphemus | reverse complement strand
CACTGACCCTTATGTATACATTCCCTCCAAAAGTTCCTCACCTGCAGAAGCCAAGAACTGAAATTTGTTGCTCAACAGAATGGGCTCATTATAACTAAATCCACTACTTTTGGCCCTAATAATACTCTTTCTAACTTCCATAAAGTCATTATTAGCCGATGTATCCCTTGCATGTAAAAGCTTAAGCTCCTCCTGAAATCCTGCTGCCGTTTCCCACAATCTACACTTCTCTTTATCTATTGCCTCTACTATAATCATGATAGCCTCTAACTTCTTCTCCAACCTACAAACTCTACATAAAAATTGCATATCTTCATTACTAGCTTTCATAGAAGTACATGCCAAAATGCTTATACTGTTGAGGATAAGTTGTTGTTTTGTTTACTGTTGAGGATAAGTTGTTGTTTCTTTTAACTTGGAAATTTGTTGTTTACATTTTTCTTCTGTTCAGCACAAAGATAAACAATGGGCTGTCTGCACTTTGCCCATTGAGGGTATTGAAACCAGATTTTTAGTATTATAAGCCCCGAGATTTACTTCTAAATCACTAGGTGCTTACTCGGAAATAACTGAACACTTTGAGTGACTATGCCATAATATAGAAAATGAGTTGTAAAACTTAAAATTTTGAAAACGAACTGTAATATTAAAACAGCTAAAGTTATATTTGTGTGAAAATAAGAGGATTAAGATGTAATTATTGGTAACAATTTATGGATTTCATCTAGATTCTTAGCTGTAATAAAAAGAGCAAATAGCATTCCCAAATTCTGAATTTAAGTTGTTTTTTTATGGAAAGCCACACAATGGACTGTCTACACTCTGCCCATCACGGGGGAATCAACTTGTATTTTAGTGTTGTAAGTTAGCAAATTTACTGCCGACACACCAGGAGACGTTAACTAAAAGTAAGATCATTGTAAACTTATAAAATACTGTTAATTTAGAATAATATGTGTAATTTGTGGTTCCCTCATTACAGGAAATGAGCTACTAGAATGAAGCGGTTTTTTTTTTCAGTGTGTAAAACAACCAGAGATAACTAGGTTCAGGTGTTTCAAATTGTTAAACAGGTTTGAACAGTCTACCTTTATGCATTTCTGTTTTTGAGTGGTGTAATGAAAACTTGAATATTAAGCATAACAAGAAATGCACTGAAAGCCTAAGTTTTAGCTCGTTTCTTGACAAAATTATTTTCCTGTTAAAGTTATAAACTTCTGAACTGATTTCCTTGATGTAATAAAGGGTTTTAGCTTATTTTGTTAAAAGATATGAAGAACTACATTTTTTGATATTTTGGGTGATGGTCTTGGCGAGTGGTGAGGATAATCAAATAGCCTCTTGCTCCGATTTGAATACAGTGATGCCTAACTAGTAATCATCCTACCCCTGAGGTAAATACAGCATGATTTTCAGTTGAAAATTACTTTTATTTCTCATATAATCGGAAGCAAAAATGTACACGTGTTGTCTTGATTCATCCTAAGCAAACCTTCCTCAGTACACAGTTAATACTACATTATAACAAGAAGAATAACTTGATAAAAATGCAAAGCAAATAAAACACAGTTCAAAAATTAAATGCCTCTTTAAAAAAAAAACATACAAAATATATTTTGAGAGGTAACAAAAACAAATAAACAAAAATAGTGATATGGCTGCATTTTTCAGTTTACGCTCACTTGCATAGTAAAAACCCTTAAACTTACAAATTTATTGATGTAATCTCAATCTCTCTATATATATGTACCTTCAATACTATTAATTACATTCATTGTTAATAGGCAATTAAAATCAACACAATAAAACAATAATGACCTTAATATAAAATAAACATTAGAGTTTTTTTGTTAAGTTTCTGGTGTCATTCTTATTTGTTACCTTAAAGTCATAGCAGATAATGTCCGTGGTAGTAGCTTCCCAAATGCGTTGGAGATATATCATCCATCAGACAAAATCCAAATGCCGATGTTAAATGAGCCAGCTGTCATGGAAAATCAATTAAGCTTATGGAGTTGAGAGCTTACACTCACAATATTTCATCTCCTCCTGTCTGCAGCCAGTTGCAGGAAGGCAGTTACCCTTAAAAGTAGAAATGAAACTATCCTAAAATTTATACTATATGAAACTACCCAACCTCCACCCTGTGGATATCCCAAACGCTTTTGGGAGCTATTATCACAGGCATTATCTGTTATGACTTTAAACTAATAAATAGGAATGACAACAGAAACTTAACGAAAAACTTTTTAATGTTTATTTTATATAAAGGGTGGAGGTTGGGAGTTTCACATTGTAGAAATTTTAGGGTGGTTTTTTTTATACTTTAGGAACTTTAATAACTTTTAAGGGTAACTGCCCTCTTATAACTGGTTGTAGACAGTGAAGGGCAGTAGGAGATGAGACGTTGTGGGTGTAAGCACTCAACTCCGGACCCTTAATTGATTTTCCATGCTTGCTGGCTAGTTTAACATCAGCATTTGGATTTTGTCTGGTAGATGGGATGTCCCAAACGAGTTTGGGAGCTATTACCACAGGCATTATCCACTATGACTTTAAGGTAACAAATAGGAACAACAATGGAAACTTCTTTAAAATAATGTTTACATTATATATATATATATCAAACAATGAATAGTGAATATAGCTTTTTCTGTGTGAATAATATATTTTAAATTGTATGTAGTTTGCTATTTTACTCTGTAATATACAGCTTAAAAACAATAAATAACATATTGACCTAACTACAAAAAATGGTAATTTTTGTTTTAATTTGCCTTTTGAGGACAAATACACTGTATAGGAAAAAGCATGTACATCATTAATTGCTGTAGTCATTGTCGTGACATCAAAGCGATATTTTAAATAAAGATAGATGGGAAGATATACAAAGAAATAAATTTAATTTCATTACCCTAGGCTGTGTATCTTTGTGGAAATTAAAATTCTAAACTTGAATGAAAAAAATTTATAAGTCACACACAGAGGCAATGTCAGGTGGAGGCAAGGGGTGGTGGGCATCCACCCTAAATATTTGAATTCCTTCCCATTTGCTTTCCAAAAAAATTCCAGTCTCTGGTTCAGCCTACTACTTTGTAGCCAATCAGAATAAGAATGAAAAATCCTGTTACCTTTGCAGCCAATCATAATAAGAATGGAGAATCCTACTACCATGCAGCCAATCAAAATGGAGAATCCTGCCACCTTTGCAGCCAATAAGAATAAGAATCCTACTATACTGCAGTCAACCAGAATAAGAACAGAGAATCCTGCTACCATTTGCAGCCAATAAGAATAATAATAAATAGAGAATATTTAAAAAACTACTTATGGCAAGCTGATTAAATAAACGTTTATGAAAACATTTTTCAGCAAAACTAACCCTTCTTTAGAGCTCCCTATTTTATCTTCCGTGGCTCTTCCCTTATCATTTTTAAACAGAATTTTAAAAAACTTTCCCCCTCAAACCCACAGTCTGCCATTCCTTCACTTTCATAACACTGGAGTTGCCACAGCACAAACATAAAAGACTGAAATAGATCTTAGTATAGGAGACGAAAAGCCAACTCATTTTCTTTATTTCAATAGGCAGTTGCAGTCCATTAAAGTTTTTAGACCCAATAAAGAACTTTTATCTTAAATAGCTACATATAAGTGTAAAATACACAATTTCAAATGAAAAGATACAACACAACATATAAATATATATAATTAAAGAATACACTATGTGTCAATTAGCAGGTGTTTTATTAATAACTATGCTGGAAACTACTTACTGCAAGTTATCTGTTTTGCAAACAGAGAATATAACTTTAATAGTTCTTCGTAATGAGTCCCACATTTGTTTTTTCATCTAACACAGTAAATACATATATATATATCCTTTTTATTGTAGCACTTTGTAAATATTTGGTTTGTTTTAATACACATAACACAGATGGGCCACGAACAATGACACACGCTAGTTATTTTCTGTTGAGCATGATAGCAAGATACTTTTAGTTTTCCTTTTAAGTGTGTGATACATTATGTTCAAAAATTGCTAATACTCAAAAGCACTCCATCATTGTGGGGTGTATTAAACACAGCTTGTCATATGACGTGAAAGGGGGTACACACTCCTCTTCAGGCATGTCCCCTCCTTTACACAATTATACATCAGTAGTATTCATCTAAAAGCTATCATAAAAAGCCATTGCTTACCAGATCTTGACTTGTTTCATACACAACAAAAAGATATTACTAAAAAATTCATGTAATATCATTAATAAAACCTTAGTTCAAAAGCATATTTTGTGACTTTTTTGGCACATGCTGCCAATTAAGTTACAAAGAATGCACAGAATTTACAAAAACAAATAAATGACTACATCATCATGATGCTAATACATATTAACCTTATAGGACAAGTTTAAGATCAAAAAGATACATAAATACATTCAAAATAATCTCTATTTGTTTTTTAATATCACCATCTGGAAATATTAATTTTAACATCTTCACTGCTTAGAACATAAAATAATGTTACATATTTTATTACTAATTTGTACTTAAGAATTAAACTAATGGTCAACTGGATTAAAAACAACAGTTTTTAACTAACTCCGTCCTTGTACTATACAACTAAAGAGCGAGTAAATGTTGGGTGTACGTGTAACAAAACAAGTTTAAAAAAATGGTTGTCGTCTTTAGCACAAAGCTACACAATGGGCTATCTTGCAATCTGTCTCCTGCAGGGAATCAAACCCTGTATTTTAGCACGGTACGTCTGTAAAGTTACTGCTGACCCACTGGGATGCACAAATTTACAAGCAAGAATATTACTTATCATCAGTAGCTGGAAAGATACATTCCCAGTCTATATACATACACATGCATACAATTATACAAAGGAAATAAAAATTTGACTCCTACAAACTGTATCATACAAAGATACACACACATACACAACTTTGTTGACTTTTAATTGTCATTTCATGATGTAAATATTATTCAACATGAAAAACACTCCACGTGAAACCAGAAATTAAACAATATATATATATATATTCTTAATATACACATATTAATTGAACTTGTTTCCAAACAGCAGTATGATTTTAAAATATGACATCTTAATCAAAGAGGTAAGTATGTCTCTTAGTTGTATGAAATTTTATACCTTTATTTCCCTATCCGTACCAAATATGTGCCGTGTGAGAACGGCGTTTTGATCACGTCTTCTCTGCCACTTGCAGCAGTTCATTGGCCGAAGGAATTACACAGCTCTACCCTTAGTTGATTCAAATACTTTATTACAGTGTCGGGAAGTAAGTATATAGTATCAAAGAAGACTCTCTTGCAACTTAATTAAACTAGTAACTTTAATTATGATAAACCTATTGTAACTACAGTCACTATAGGTAGGTAATGGTTAAGACTGGTGGAAGGAAAGAGACATTTGGTAGTGTTGGGGAAAGAAAAGAATGACAATCAACAATGGAATGTTTAGCAGGACAGCCACATAGATGGACCCAATGCAGTCCAGACAGATCGTCTGTAGACTCAACAGCCTTCAATACTCAACCAGAACAACAACCAGATTGCACAATTGGAAATCAAATGAGAAACAAATAACTGCCTAAAATACCAAGACATCATTAATGTATTGGATTAACAAAATAGAGGAAAGTACATCACGAGGATGAGGAGAACAGAAAAATATCACAAAACTTTAGCCATAGGTCAACCATACAAAGGAGAAGCCTATGACAAATAAAAAATGTTAAAGCAATACGTAACAGTGAAGACTGAAAGCAGTACGTTTTTAACTACGTGGCAACAAATGAGATGAGAAAGATGACAAAGTATCTATCCTCAAAATGTTTACATCACTTTTGACAAATGATTCATACAGACGGAGCAGTAATGATGAGCTCAGTAAGAGTAATCCACTGAACAAAATTAAAAGAAAAAAAGAACTTTGTTCTGTAAGCAGTGGAACAGAAGGAAACCAAAATATAAGAGTATTCAAGAGAATAAACATTAAAAAACAGTGGTAGAGAAAGGAAGATGACTAAAATACTTGACTGGCTTAAAGCAGGACTTTAATAAAACCTTCATCAAAAAGTCAATTTGTGTGACGAGAACTTAAATAACAGCTGGCTGAGGGAGAGCTAGAAAAGTTTAAACAGCCAACTGGTAACTGAAGTCCAGGACTTTTCAACTTTCAAGAAACCAATTTTGAGAACTCCTAGAAAGGTTTAAGCAGTCAACTGATAACTGAAGTCCAGGACTCTTCAATTTTCAAGAAACCAATTTTGAGAACTCCTAGGAAGAAGAAGAAACATATGGATTGGAGGTCATTTTAAAAATGAGAGCAGCAAATTGATAAAAACAATTAAAGTGAACAATTTGAAGAAAACAGCGACCAGAAGAATCATTCTGGATGAGAGGATACACATCTCAAACTTACCATCAACATCATCCTGGAAGGTACAGACTGATAAAAGATCTGAGAGGAGAATCCTCATGAGAGGATATTCATGTTCAGAACTGACATGAAGTTTAAATGACTTCGGAATCAATGTAAAACTGTGATAAAGTACAGATGGAAACCCTGGCCAAAAACAAAATTAAAATGCACAAGTATTCCAAAGGAACAGACATAACTTGCAATGGGGCTTGGTACGATAACAAGAAAAAATTAAAACATCTGGATGGAGAAAAAGACTAATATTGTCAGAAGATGAACAGAAGAAAAAAGGATAATAAATAAAAACAGAAATTATGTCACAAAACTACACCTTGAAAGTTCACCACAGTACCAAGAACTTAACACATAGATATGCAAGTACAATTCAAATATGTCAAAAGTAAAATATCAGCTGCTTAAGGTGATGTATACAGAATTTGAAGGTCAATTAAGGGGAAAGCCATATAATTACCTTGTTATTGGCCTAAATATACAGCAGTCAGAGGGAATGACAATACAACATGAAAACATTTTTTCATAAAACAACATATTCATAAATGGGAAGATAGAGCAAAGAATAAAGGTCTGAAAATTTCAATAACTACTATAACTGTAGAGGTAATGTATGAGGTCTGAAACCTTCCACAATCAAAATAACTACTAAAACAGTTGAGGTAACGTATCTTAAAACAACAATATGAAACTATTACATTATTCTTTGACAGAAAAGAAATTTGTCAAACCAAAAAAAAATCAAACTTTTTATCGTATTCTCGTGCACAATTATGAAACATTATTTTAAACAACAAATGCAAAGTTCTCTTTTCTCAAACTAATTAAAATCTCGGCTATTGATTCGTTATATTTTAAATAATTTAGTGAAGAAAAAATAATAATCAAAATTAGTAAACAAAAACAAAAAAAACGTATTTTAGTTTCGACAGTTTTATTCCTTCCTTGGTTAAACTAGTATAACATTTTTATTTGTTTAAGATAAAAAACAGAAGGATATGAAAAGTATAAGGGACACATGCATACAAATTCTTAAATATATATTAAAACAGATGGGTATGAAAACATTTTGTAAAAACTGTACATAAAAAACTTACAATGAGGTACTGCACATATCTGTAAATTACAAACAGAAATAGTATATATATATATATATATATATAACGTATAACTATCTAGAAAACACACTTAAATCACCCCACACTACCGCACATACAATTTATACATGAGCAAGTTTCCTATATGCAGCTCAGCTAATCTCAATAAGATATTTTGCTAATATTTGTATATTTCTAAGCCACACAGCACAATATTCAGCATATAAATAACAAATTGGAAACTTCGGTAAGAACTAGTTTCAATCCTGATAGGAATAAGCTGACGTCACATGCTAATAATATTGTATTTAACCAAGGCCACTAGAGTTTCCTTCCATTACAGTTTGTGGACGTCATCTTTCTTATGATCCATTGTTCCCATCGTCCCATCATCACCTCCAACCTAAGATGGACAGAATATTTACTTTGAGACACGAAACAAAACTTTCTTGTAAACTGTATTTCACTGGAAACTATTATAATTCAGAATAGTCAACATAATTGAAAATCATTTGAATTTCTTTACAATTTAACGTATACAATACAGCAAACACGTTCAGTAAACCATGAAGTAGTAAGTTAAAGAAAACATAGAATGAAATTTCAACAGTTCATAGCATGAGGAAACAATCAGTTTTAACTTTATACTTGTTTCTGACTTTCTAAATAACTGATGGGCGTGTCCATATATTTTTGTTTACCTTTGCAAATAAAAATGGAAACAAATAGATTTTTCTTCATAGGCTCAAAAAGGTACTCAAACATATCTAAGTTAGTATATTACCAAAAACCAGAAAAATAAAGTCCTCATAATGAAGGTAAATTAAAATACACTGTCATTATTACCAAGTGTAATGAAAAGCTAATTGATGTAGCTCACTTTACGGAACAATGAGAGCCAAATATAATCAATCCCTCAACAAACGAACAGTTACTTTTAAATTGTTACTTCTTGCAGTTCACATAATCGTAAATAGGCAGAGAAAGTATACCTTATCAAAAACTCTTTATTTGATGACATAAACCTGGAACATAAGGTAAACTCGTTTTTTTCATAAATAGATCTTAATGTAGTATTCTTTAACTGTGTTTACTTCGTTGTTAAATTTCTTAAGTGTCTACTATATTTGGTTCAAATCCTCTATAAACAAACAAAAAATTTAAGTTTACCTTATGTTCCAGGTTTAACAAGTCAATTATATAAAGTATTTAAAAAGCATCAGAATTTTTATCCTACCTTCAAACCAATAACTAAGATAAAATACATGAATGGAAATACTAAAGATAAAATAGAATTAACAGATAAAACAGGTATTTACAAGATAGAATGTGAATGTGGTGGTATTTATATTGGTCAAACTAAAAGAAATTTAAAATACAGATTGCAGAAACATAAAGGTTATATAAGAAATAATAAAATATAAACCTCAGCTATAGACGAACATGTAAAAACTAACCAACATACAATATTATGGAAAAAACTTCCATCTCGTGGTGTTATAGCATTAAATATTAGAGACACATTAGAAATAATGAAATATAAAAAACAAAAAGAAGTATTAAATAGAGACAAAGGGCCAGCAAGTCAATATGTTGATATATGGCAGGATATATTATAATATATATATATATATATATAAAATACACCAAGGAAATATCTTCTTCATAACCACCAACTGATAATGTACCGACTTTATAAAATATGAAGAAGGTATCAGTACATTATCTTGGTGGTTTCAGTACATTATCATTACCTTCTTCATAACCACCAAGTTTTAATGTACTTATACCTTCTTCATAACCACCAAGTGTTAATGTACTGATACCTTCTTCATAACTACCAAATGATAATGTACTGATACCTTCTTCATAACCACCAACTGATAATGTACTGATACCTTCTTCATAACCGTCAAATGATAATGTACTGATACCTTCTTCATAACCACCAAATGATAATGTACTGATACCTTCTTCATAACTACCAAATGATAATGTACTGATACCTTCTTCATAACCACCAACTGATAATGTACCGACTTTAT
>NW_013669533.1:60140-72069 GCF_000517525.1 Limulus polyphemus | reverse complement strand
TCATAACCACCAAATGATAATGTACTGATACCTTCTTCATAACCACCATATGATAATGTACTGATACCATCTTCATAACCACCAAATGATAATGTACTGATACCATCTTCATAACCACCAAATGATAATGTACTGATACCTTCTTCATAACCACCATATGATAATGTACTGATACCATCTTCATAACCACCAAATGATAATGTACTGATACCATCTTCATAACCACCAAATGATAATGTACTGATACCTTCTTCATAACCACCAAATGATAATGTACTGATACCATCTTCATAACCACCAAATGATAATGTACTGATACCTTCTTCATAACCACCATATGATAATGTACTGATACCATCTTCATAACCATATGATAATGTACTGATACCATCTTCATAACCGTCAAATGATAATGTACTGATACCATCTTCATAACCACCAAATGATAATGTACTGATACCTTCTTCATAACCACCATATGATAATGTACTGATACCTTCTTCATAACCGTCAAATGATAATGTACTGATACCATCTTCATAACCACCAAATGATAATGTACTGATATCTTCTTCATAACCGTCAAATAATAATGTACTCAATGAGCATCAAAGGCACGATGTGATTGTTCCATTTTACTATTCAACCACAAAATGGTGAATCGTGGTACTTTTTTTTTTCTCAAATAAAATGACAGCTGCTGTGTCAGGTAGCATATGTAACTTACTGGATATATTACAGACTCCACTGCAGCCCTTACTGAACAATGTAAAAACATTGGATTTAAATAATTCCTTAAAAGATAATTAAATCTCCTGTAAGAATAACAGGAAACATATTATAAATGGCCTATACTCTACAGGTATATTACATAGTTAGGCTAATCTATATCAGACATTGCCATTGTGGCAGTACGTATAGTGTATAAACCTAACCCTCACCTCTGATGTAAAGTCAATAACATTTAAAGGATAACTGTTGGTAAATCAACGATCTATACCACGTACGTGTGGCTTTCTAAGGCAGGTAATCCTGTAATGTACATTCCAGCCAATGAAAAATGTATGCAGTAATCAATAAATTATGAAGTTATTTTTCTTAAATGCTTACACCACGAGTTACAATATGAACATTACAATAGAAATAATTTGGGCATGTTGTTAGAAGGCCCAAAAATTGGGAAGTTAATAAAGAAAAACAGCCAAAGAATCCTTCTGTATTCGTTCCTTCATACTAAAAATGAACTGGGACAATGATATGTAAGTTACAATTCTAAGAAGTCTAATTTACTATATATTACTAACAATTGTTATTGACACAATAATATACAGAGGTTGTATACATTATATCAAAATGATTTTGGAGCCTCATCATGCCATTATAAATCATTTTCTAATGTATAGTCCTGCTCTATCTGACAGCCGTACATCTTGACAATAGCCCTGCAGCATAGTTTTAACTGTAAAATGCTTTTTAGTAAAGTTGTCATGTCAAGACAATACCACTACTCCCATACGCTTGTTTTCCATACTCCATCTATTGTATGAGAACAACAGTTACCTAGTGGTCATTTTAATAGTCCAAATGCACAGAAATCTATAGCTTTTGCATCTGGTGACTTAACTGGTATATCTTACATATGGAATAGCTTTAACACCCACTTCATTCTCAAGCTGCTTAAAGTATACGAGAGTTGATCGGATATGTCATGGAGGAAACTTGTGTACATGTTATTTGTGTTACTTTTCCACATGGAGATCCTTCTTAATTGTGTAGTATTGCCTAAGACGTGTAGAAGGCTTTACCCCTTGTCTTTGCGTTCATGGGTTTTCACCTGTTACAAGATGCTATGCTTTGCTTATCAAGGCTGAGGTACAGCTAGTTACAAATCTCTTTCTGGATGGTCCTGGTGTCCCAAACTGATCCATATTCCTTCATTTTTCAATGCCATTAAGTACAAAGGATATCCCAGTCTTGAAAATTCTAAGTTCCCTATTTGAATGCACCTTTATGATCTTAATGTACGAACATTTTCCCTGTTAAATGCCCTTCCCAAAAGCAATCAATTTTTAGTGGCATCACATTACCCACATAAAAATGTATTTCTGACACATGCCATTTCACAACATCTTTAGAGTGATCGTGGTTGTCACCTACAATTTCAAAATCATTCTAATACAACCTACTCAACCCTCTGTATAAACAATCTCTATACCACATCTACGATCTTAGTCATATCTTGGTTTGGTGAGATCTCAAACTGGATATGAAGTCTTAACTCCAACCAAACATTACCTAGTGAGGCATTAAAAATCCAAATACTTATACACATATCTCTCTCATCTATGGTTGAAGATGTTATGACAAGTAAAACATTTTTAGTAACATGGATAATTATCAATTCCTGGCAGTGTGCTATTATTTTTACCTTCTATTAGAACTGTTAGTTACATATTTTGGTGAAGACTGTCTTCAAT
Source organism: Limulus polyphemus (assembly GCF_000517525.1). Taxonomy (NCBI): domain Eukaryota; kingdom Metazoa; phylum Arthropoda; class Merostomata; order Xiphosura; family Limulidae; genus Limulus; species Limulus polyphemus. The sequence continues at coordinate 69,592 of NW_013669533.1, read as the reverse complement.
TATGACAAGTTTCTCTTATCTTAAATTAACCCAAACACATTTTGACTTTGGACACTCAACAAATCTAATTATAAGCACTGGTACAAAAAGAATCTCAGTAAATTAATGTTTAGTACTCACTGTTTACTTCATGTAAGGCATAAAAGTTGATTATAAGGAATTTTCGACACCAACTTCACAGAACTGAGAAAGCATTATGTAAGAGCAGTTTCTATTCAAAGGTTGTTGCTAGAACTAATCTAAATTTTGAACCAACAACCAATTGAAGTATGGTTAACATAAAATACCAATGACATGGTAAAAACCAATGTCTTTAATTTCCAAAAAATGAAAGAAATATGCAATGACGTGTCTCAGGTGGTCTTTCAAATTATTGTAACTATTTTAAGTCTGTATTTGACTGTGCTCTAGCTCTTATGTATTCTGATGGTGAATGATGGCCTAATATATTAATAAGCAGTTCCAGTAGCTTCGAACAAAAATACAGGCTAAATTTCAATAACTCAAAAAAGATGGCTTTCCTAGCTCACTGACATCCTTAAATATGGGTTTCTGTAGGCATGAACTTGGAATGGGTTCAATGTATGAATTAAGTAGTTTGTTGGAAAACACTAATGGTTACATTAAACGTCAGTAATCTAAAGCTCACTGCTTGCATTGTTTTTGTGGTGTTTTTTTAGTAGTATACACCACATACTTCCATCATTAACTTGTTTCTACTGAATAACATGATACACAAGCTTATCTCTACATGTGCTTCAAGTTGGAAACTTTTAAAAGAAGCCACAGGAGCATCAGCTTTCTCATCAGTTCCTCCATTACTTTGATTGCCATAGATCTACTAGATATCACTAATACTTTCCAAAGTTATGCATTTGCGAAATCAATATAAATGGCGGAAGGAGACTGGGATTTTGGCCCAAGAGGCTTTTAACTGCCACAGAATAACTCTGGTATCAAATAAACCTGGCAAGACAAAAATGTTTTCATTTTTATAGCTTATATAGGCAGAGATGATACCTTTAGAATACCAACCTAATATGAGTAATTTATATATCTACAGTTTTAATATTATGGTAGATTTCTTACCAATATGGATAAATTTCGGTTAAGACAAGTATACATATGTTCTGATGATCATATCTTAATTATTGGTAATGTGAGAATTAAAACAAGTCATTCAACCTTGATAACTAATTAGAACATTTTAAGATAAATATACATCAAAACCAACTAACATGGCTATTCCAAGTATCATCCTTTCTCAAGTTATTATCAGAATCCTCCTCGGAGATTTCAGAGTTATTATCTTCAGTTAATAACAAGTTGTCTTGTGAAGGGTTGGTTCCATCCCCTAAGCTGATTCATGGCAAATCAAGGTGAAATTTTGTTATACAGATTCAACATATAATCTTCATTCCCTGAATAGCACTTAGCTAATATTGAAAGTTCTACAAAACAATATACTTTATAATGAAAAAAAAAAAAAGGTTTAAATATGTTTAAAACATGTAATGACAAATAAAGACAAACAGGAGAATGATACAATATAAAAAGAGTGACTAATACACACATGGGTCAATTCTGAAATACAAGTTAAATGTCGTTACACAGGTTACTATATATATCCATATCACTTAAATCGAAAAATATTTTTACATTACAGTAACATTGTATGAAACACATCACAAGTCTGTCCCAGCTTTATCTACTGATACTAAGCTTTAAAGTTAATCTATGAAATAACTGATAATAATTATAAAAACACAACAACAAGAACATTAAAAACAATATTAAATGTAAAGAAAAAGAGAGTGAAGGCTAACTTTCAAAGTACGGTACATGTAGTTAAACATGTAACAACGAAACTGAAAAAACAATAGTTGCTGGAAATAACAAGCGATATCAAAGTAAGGCATAGTAATAAAGGTGAAAAGGACCCGGTCAACAATCATTAGATGTATTAACTACAACCTATCTAGAAATACAATACTGTAACTATTTTCATTATTTAGTCAATCAAGTACAGTCTATCAAAAAAAAAAGTTTGTAATTTTATAATGCATGCTGACTTTGGTAATGTAAACAATGACAGAATCTCTGATTAGGAAACTTTAGGCCACATGTATTACCTCAATAAATAATGCAGGACAAATTAGATGTAACAAATAATATTAAAGAATCATGTATATAACAAAGTCAATTTGTATTCTGGTTACATAACCAGTTTTTATTCTCCAAGTTGGATCAAGATAACTGTGAAGCACAAAAAAAATGGCTTCTTGCAGTTAAAAGTGTGTTACATTACTAAAAAAAAGAAAAAGAAAACAGGTACACTATATCTACATACTGATAACAGTTTTTAAAATAAAAGTAGGAAGGGAGCTAATATCTAATTTAACACACTATAAGAATGAGTGTTGTTACTTTTAATCACTATTTATACAAATACATTCATAACTATGAAGTGATAGATAATTTAAGTAATTTTTTTTTATAAAGGATACAACTGACGGAATCCCGATCTTTTTCTTCGGGAGAACAACTTAGCAAGTTGAGTAAACTTGCGTTTCGATACTGAAAATGATAATAGTTCTTACGTAATTTGATACATGTCATTCTATATTGGAATGTAACTTTTCTTACATCTTAATTATTTACATAAAAAAATATCCACAACATTTGCTATTCAACTGGTAGTTTTCTTAAGTCATTCAATTTACATGTGCTTACTAATAATGACTGCTAATGTGTTGTTTTTCTATAGCATCTATATTATATATATATATAAACAGAAATTATATTACTTAGTGATAATAGCTTGATAATAATTCGTCATCTTAAAAAAAAACAGGTGTTAATTCAGATAAATGAGCTTATACTCTCCAACATGTTCCTTTTGAGCCTCAAGATTGTGCCCCTATATAAGACGTAACACAAGGAAATATTCTGTTTATCAATATCTTTCAGGGTTATAAAAAGGTGCCACACAGCATTATCTATTTTTCACCTTTTTTTTTTTCAAACAAGTCCATTCGTTGTTGCGTTTTAAATATATTTTTTGCAGAAGGTGCCTGAAAGGAATTTAAATTTCTAGGATGTTGTATATATATATTTAATTTATTCTACAGGTAAAACAGTGTGAGAATGTTTAACATGTTCATGACTCAGGAAAAGCAAGAAGTCTGAAATACAGGGCAAATTCAACATTGGTAATCTCTCATTTTCACTACAAGAGAAAGAACAGTGTGCTAGAAATTGTATTTTTAAAAGATAAATCCGAAATTAACAATTATGAATTCATAATTTTTCCATAGAATGTTCCTGAACCATTCTGTAGAGAGTATAAAACATGATTCATTGAAAATGTGATGGAAGTGTAAAGTCGGGAAATTTAGAATAAAAGGTTAGGCTTTGCACCAGAAACTTGAATATTCAAAGTAAATTGCTGTTAAGTAAAACACAATGTTTGCAACCACCTTATTCATAACTAATACTTCTTTAACATTTCCAAATTAATTATAATTAACTAAGCATTCATTCACAAGTAATAAAATATGTTACAATTAGAATATTTTTCTAAATACGATGCCTCATCATTGACAGGTTATTTAGCAGGGTAATCGAGTCATAGCACATTTATAATTAAGGATCTTACATTTTCCCATGTTTCTTAGCTTTTCTCTAAATGCAGCATCAGGATCATCTCCTATGGCATGAATAGGTTGTGAGTAATGAAAGCTGTCCATCTCATCAGGTGGCTGTTTCAATTTATCATCTTCATCATCTGAAGAAGCTGAAGAAAAAAATACACTTATATCACTGGGTTTGTTTTAAAGTTCGTGACAAGCTGTCTGCACTAGCCATCCCCAATTTAATAGTGATAAACTAGAGGGAAGGCTACTAGTCAACACCATCCACTGCCAACACTTGGGTCACTTATTTATCAATGAATAGTGGAATTGGCCATCACGTTATAACATTCCCCAAGTCTGAAAGGGCGAGCATGTTTGGCGAAGGAGATTTCAACCCGTAACCCTCATATTGAGAGTCGAGTGCTCTAACTACCATACATACTTTATAATGTATGCAAGAAGCTATTTTTTTAGACACAAAGAAGCCAAACAGAATCCAGCTGGAGCAAATGTTTTGTTAATAAATAACAGCACTGACTAATGGCCTCCTCTACTAAATGTCACAAAACAGGTATTGTTACATAGATCATGGTATTGTGGACATCCCACATTTGATCCTGAGACAAACCACTAGGCTACTTTTCTCAATGTCTATCTTCAAACCCTGATGAACTTGTAACACTCTGTGGGATAAACTTAACACCATTCAGCTTTTGTTGTTTCTTTAGACTAATATTAAACTAAAAGCAAAATCAATAACACAGAGTTTTAAAATAATTAACTTTGATATATCTAATCTCTTTACTAACATACCAACCCCTGACACACTACAGCTACTTTGCAACAGTTGAAAATGATAGAACTGTATAGGAACATGCCAGACTAACAATCTTCACAATAACAGAACTCACAACATAATGTGTCAACACAATCTACTTCCAACTTGGAGGTGAATACTATCAACAACAAGATGGCTTAGTTATGGGCTCACCCATATTATCATAGTCCAATCAGTAACCTTGACATAAACATTTCGAATTTAATGCCTTAAAAACAGCCCTTCTGTGCACCAAAACTTGGGTTGGATATGTTGACAATACATTCGTAATACAGCCACACACACTACAAAGAAGATTCACAAATTAATAAACTACATGAACAGACAACATATATTACACAGCAGAAACTGAAAAACTCCCATTCCTTGACGTGATGGTTACCAAGTCACATATCACAAGAGTTTATAGGAAATCCACAGATACAGGTAAATAGCTAGACTATACCATTGCAAAAGCATAAAGACAAGCATCATAGACTGCCTAGTTTCCAGAATGAACAAGATTTGTAATGCCAATAAAGCTAAGAAGATGAAAGAAAAACACATCACTACATCCCTCCTTAACAATGGATACCCAGAACATTTGACACAGAAGAAAATTAAAGATAAACACCAGGAATAAACAGGATGAAAATTACAGACATATAACCAAATTCCATTATGTCTGAGGTCTCTCTGAAAATATATAGGAGATATCTAAATGACATAAAGAATAGCATTTTAAATATATAGGGATATCTAAATGACTTAAAGAACAGCATTCAGAATCCACAGCACAATATGATCACAACTAGTACCCACCAAACCATTTAGATTCAATGGAGAGGGAAAACATCATTAACGGCATCCCCCGTGAGAGGGTACAATAATAACATTTGAGAAAAAAAAAAGACAAGTAAAGGTTAGAACTCAGGATCATAATGAACACAAGTCTCAGTAACACTAATCTATCTGCAATAGCCAATTATTCCAGAGAAGACCATACGATAAACTGGATAAATGCTAAAATATAGGATATGAACCAATCACGTAAACAGTGCACCAGACTTCCATCAACAAGAATAAGGATTGATTTTCCCACCCACTACCAACACAAAAATGGTCCTTTTCAGGACTTCCATGAAAATAGCAACCAAAATATAGAATAAAAACTAGTTAGTAATTGATATCGAATTGCGAGAACCTTACCAGAGACCCAAGAATGGCAGAACACCAGCTACATTCTGTAAACTATACATATGATGAAGTTTGGAGGTATGTAATAAATCTGTAAACTGTACATATGATGAAGTTTGGAGGTATGTAATAAATCTGTAAACTGTACATATGATGAAGTTTGGAGGTATGTAATAAAGAAATGAGAGGTTGTTGTCCATGACTGCATTTTAATATAGTATAAAGTTTAGAATGAGAACTGAAAAATAAAATTGTTTCAGAAAATTACTCTTGAAACACTTCGATGTATAATGATGTGTGTTTGTTAATATCTTTTGTTTATTGTTGCTTAGTATGTATACTGTACTATTATTTAGAACCTGCAAGTGTTCCTAAATAAAGTTAAACAGAAAGTATTATTACTACAGCTCAACTTGTACATCATTTCACAATTATATAGGCCTGTATTTCAGTTTTCTGGTTATATTGTTAAAGCTTTGTTTACCTAGAATTTGGAGCTAAACTTTATTTATAGTGCACCACTAACGTGGTATTCTGCATTAAAATTATATTTTTATTACCACAGTACTGCATAACATCTTGTTCAGACTCAATAATTTCATTAACCATAATTATAAGCTATCAGAGATGTTTCGCAGCATTTATAGTTTATTTTAATTTCACAGAACAAAACAGCTTGAAAAGACAAACCATTCACTGATATTTAATTTAGCCTACTGTATTACTATTTGCAAAATAAAGGTCATGTTACTACTCTACATATAATAAAAACAAAAATTATCTTTAACTTCAGTAAGAGGCAATATCTACACATACATACCTAACAAAATAAATAATATATTTATGCTTTCCTCAAGAGTATTTAAAATTGTAGTGTGATATATATATATGACTAAACATGGTCTTTCTGGGACAAATAGCATACATAATTAGATTTGCATTTGCCTATGCATGCATGTGTGACCACATGTATATGTATATTTAGTTTCTGTTAATTAAAAGAAAAGCTTTCAAAAGCACTGTAAAAAGCACCCATAGGTTTACTTTTAATGACATTTTTATTCAGTATTGTAAGGTGTGAAAAGAAGCTGTTATACAGAGACTTGCAAAAGTATTCGCCCCAACCAATAACGTCCCATTTTGATGAATACAAATAATGTAAACAATATTTTTTAATGAACTCGTTTTTATTCAGAACTCTAATGATCAGACTAAACACTGTTATGTGTGAAGGAGATTGAATGTTAGCTGATCAAACTTAACACTATTATGTGTGAAGGAGGTTGAATATTAGCTGATCAAACTTAACACTGTTATGTGTAAAGGAGATTGAATGTCAGCAAAACTTTCAAAAAAAATATATAAATTGAAATTTGGTGATTGCATAAGTATTCAGCCCCCTACATCAATACACCTTTGGCAGCAATTACCGCTGTGAGTTTTTTGGATAGGTCTCTACCAGCTTTGTACAATGGGATGGTGTAATATTTGCCCATTCCTCCTGGCAAAATTGTTCAAATTTTGATAAGTTCACTGGAGATCATTGATAGACTGCAATCTTCAAGTCTTGCAATAAATTTCTATTGGATTCAAGTCAGGACTTTGACTGGGCCACTCCAAGACATTCACTTTAAAACCACTCCAGTGTGGCTTTGGCCTTGTGTCATTGTCCTGCTGAAATGTGAATTTTAAACTCAAGCAGGCTTTCCTCTAGGATTTGCCTGTACTTAGCACCATCCATATTCCCCTCAATCCTGATAAGCTTTCCAGTCCCTGCTGATGAGAAGCATCCCCATAACATGATGCTGCCACCACCATGCTTGACAGTTGAAATGATGTTGACTGGGTGATGTGCTGTGTTAGGCTGGCACAAGACATAACACTTTGAATTTAGACCAAAAAACTCAATTTTTGTCTCACCTGACCACAAAACCTTCTGCCACATGTCTGCATGCTTTGTTGCGAACTCCACACGAGATTTAAAATGATTCTTTTCAGTAATGGCTTCTTTCTTGCCACTTACCCATACAGGCCAGCTTTGTGTAGGGACCAGAATATTGTTGATGTATGAACACTGATATGGAACCTTACTGTTGGCTCCACAGTGGCATCCCTAACCAGTTTTCTGCTTGCCCAGCTGCTTAGGTTGGAAGGACAGCCTGATCTAGGTAGTAACTAGGTGGTATGAAGCACATTCCACGTCTTAATGATGGACTTCACTGTACTCAAAGGGATAATCAGTGACTTTGAAACTTTCTTGTAACCTTCTCCTGATCTGTGCTTCTCTACTTTTTTATCCCTGACTTGTTTGGAAAGCTCCTTGATCTTCATGGTCGGTTTGTTATATCACTGTGCGAGTTGTGGCTTGAACAGATGCATTTACTCAGAAGTCAAGTTAAACCACTTTGATTACACACAGACAGAGACCATTACACTAATTTTGTGACCTTTCACACTAATCTTTTGCACTTGAACTGATTTAGAGTTGCCATAATTAAGGGGTTGAATACTTATGCAATTGAGAATATTTTAATTTTCTTTGAAAATCTAATTTACATAATATCAGCATTTTTCTAGCTTTTGTAAGTGCTCCTGTGGACTTTTAGACATGTGACTTATTGCTTTGTACTGATGTAGCCATACTCTCTTGTCATACTCACTGTACAGTCCAGAAATTTAATCTCATAATTTGTGTCAATATGTTCTCCTGATTGTAACTAAAATTCATCTTTGCCGTACTGTGCACTTTGTGAAACTTATATTAGGTTGTCAAGAAATTAATGTCGCATTTTAGAACACTTTCATTAACCACACCCCAAAAAACGTAAATCACGTATAATAGTTAAACGAACTGCCTAAACGTCATGTTAGTGTAGCCTATATAATGTGTAAAGTTTAGTATACTCTAATCCCTTATAGTGATGGCACACGATGAGACACACACATTTGGCATGTAATGCTGTTTGAATACAAGAAGGGAAACAATGCCTCTGTTGCCACAAAGAATATCAAAGAAGTTTTGAATGTTTGTAAGTGTCAACGATGGTTCAGCAAATTTCGTTCAGGTGACTTTAGCCTTAAAACTGTGATGGCAGGGGCCGACATGTTGGAATTGATATTGATGCTCTGAAGATGCTTGTTGAGTCTAACCCAAGGCAACACTGTTGTGAAATGGCTCTGAAATTGCATGTCTCTCATGAAACATCTAAGGAATATGGGAAAAGAAAGGTATTTAGGTGCCTTATGAACTCTCTGATGATCATCGTTTCCAACATGTGAAAGTTTCTTAGTCTCTTCTGGCGCGTAATGTGTGTGAACCATTTTTGGACAGAATTCTCACCAGTGATGAAAAATGGATTTTATATGCGAATATTAAACACCAAAAACAATGACACAGTCCTAGACAAAAACCACTTCCAACCCCAAAACCTGAACTCCATCTGCAGAAAGTGATGCTTTGCATTTGGTGGGACATCAGAGGAGTAATTCATATCAAACTTCTCAATCTACAGCGAACTGTCAATGCAGAGATTTTACAGTCAGCAACTGGAACGTTTAAATCACGCCCTTCATCTGAAACGCCCTTCACTCGTCAATCGGAAAGATGTTCTTCTCCACGACAATACACGTCCACATGTGGTACGTTTGACGCAACACAAGATTATGGAGTTGGGTTAGGAAGTTCTCCCCCACCCACCATATTCTCCAGATAGGGCACCATCAGATTACCATTTTTTTTGTTCACTGCAACACCATCTTAATGAGAAACATATGCAAATGTGGAAGGTGTTAAAGAGGACATC
>NW_013669533.1:37430-59985 GCF_000517525.1 Limulus polyphemus | reverse complement strand
ATAAGATGGAAAAGCATCATCGATAAGAACTGAGACTATTTCATTTAATAAAAGTTTTGTTTGGATATATAAGTTGTTCAGGGTTTTTCATCTACAAAAAAAGTGACATTAATTTCTTGATGAAATAATATATCCTACTTATAGATCTTTAAATTGTTGTGATTGTTTGTGTAGCAAATAGAGAAAATGTCAACCAAATGCATTAAACTCAAATTGAAAATAATTGTTCAGGGTTATGGAAAATCAGAGAGCACTGAATACAAAAACATCAGTAGAAAGAGGAAAAAGATACTGATGAAGATTTTGTAGAAAGCAAAGAAGAGAATCAATATTAAAATAAACCTTTTGAACATTGCGTAGTTTCTTCTTCTTTTTTAGTTTTGATCAAATCTATAACTGCTATTTATAACATTAAAGAGTAAATATTTTCTTGCAATTTCCCTGTCATGATGCATCAATTTAAGCAACTGTGTGATTCGCATATACAAATTCACTTGAGCATGCGACCCAACACACATGTGATTTTTATCATGAAAGGGCCCAATTAAACAAATTCAACTGCTTAATGACATAGTTGAAACATGATGAAGTAGAAGAAATCCTCAAAATATTTTAAATGGGCTAAAAACACGGCATGTATCGACTCTGAAATAAATAAAATAGAGATGAAGATTTTCTAAAATAGCATTTGGTAACCTATTTGTCACTTGTAAGTTCTTAAAGTAACACTTCACCTCTTTCTAACGTAGACATGAATTCTTTATTATGTCTTAACTCCTGCATGAATTCTTCATTTTGCAGAAATAAAGCAATTCGTTCATCTTCCAAGAACTGTGACAAGCCAGGATCTTCTGTCGACTGAGAAAGTTGTCTCTGACGTTCGTTCTCCTCCATACGCTGTTGAAGCACAGAAGAACTCAGCACTGTAACATTCTGAAAGATGAAAACAAATATTTAATTGTTCTAATACTTTATTAGTTTCACACTTTGTTTCGATGAAATTTTATAGAAATATTACACAGCTATTAAAATATGTGTAAAATAGATCTGAAAACTTAGAGTAAAGGAAAAAGAATAAGGATATTATTGTACAAAGTTTAGCCTAACCTTGATAACGTACCAACCATTTTACTGTATGTGCATTAAACAACATTGGTGTGAAATGCTTAGCAAAGAAATCAAGGCTTTAGGTTCATTGTTGTTTAGGTATAGATTCAGATTTTAAGAACCACTTAAGTTTTGGTTGCACATGGCTAAGTGGCTAAAACATTAATAAACTTCCATAACCATTTGCTGACGGTTTATATTCAATCTGCTAAAACCATAACTGCAAGTTTTAGTAAACAGTCATTTCCCTTATACAATAACTATACAAAAACGTCTAAACATTATAAATAAATGTCTAACATTTGTTCTTCAAGACATCAAGTCTTCAAGGAAAGCTATCACCTCAGGAACTCATCAGTTTCATTTGACAACAACTGTCTTCTTTATTACAACAACTTTACTGAACCCACAAGAATCATGGACACATATATAGATATATAAAAAAAATCACCTTAGAATTTATGCACAAAAGTAATCTAGTTTGATAACCTCAGAGTATTTCATGGGTTATCAAATTACTAAATTCAAATCCACAGTAATTTATTTTTACACTGGCATGGTGCATATTGCACATAATGCAATAACCATACAATCATGGTGTAGCTATATGTATTTTGGCAGGAGTTTGAGTCCATCAGAGCATTGTTTAGTAATGTCTATAATAAACAGATGTATTCGTATGATAAAATGGAATTCTATACAAGTAGTTAGAATAAACCAGTATAACAAATGTTTCCGAGAAAAACAGTGGTGTCAGCAAAACATACATAATAAATCAAGCTTAATCTGACAGCGTTGCTATGTTTCCTAACAGTACACATTCCTGTGTTGGAATTAGATTTTCTCTTGTTGGATACTCAACAAAATATGATCCCATACTGACTGCTACCACTCTTCATACACAGACATATAACCATTTACTGTTACTAATTTACTAACAACTTCTCAGGAACAAACTAATGCTACCTGACAATAAATGATTATGAGAGTGGCTGAAATACTTTTTTCAAAATAATTATTAACCCACAGATGCTCCTTGTAACAATCACATTACATTACTCACTTCACTGTGTTACTTGCTTAAATATTCTTTTGTCTAAGAAAAATTTCAATACTATTTATCAAACTGTAATAACTAAGGATTTAACTTTAGTAACTTACTTCCTGTTGCCCATGTGGTTTGTGACTTTTCTTTATCTAAAGTCAGAATAGTTGTGTTAGACACACACTTCATTGTATGTTAAGTATATTATTTTCCTTTTCATCACATTTAACTTGGTTATTTTATAATTAAAGTACAAATATCCTAGTTATTTATTGTTGATTAGTAATTTATTTAATTTATTACCATTTACTATTTTGTGTCTTCAAACACATTAGTTTTTGCTGTACTGTCCTACTCCTTGATTCAATAGCTAAACAGTATCATGTGTCACAGTAATTTATATTGGACAACAGACTACTCTAGTAACAAAATTATGTCATGCAGGTTGACGATAATACACTATGTGGTAATGTAAGTATATAATACAGTAATTGGTAATATAACTATGTACAGTATATATGTACAGGTTGATGTAAATACATTATGTGGTAATATAAGTATGTAATACAGGATGACGATAATACAGCATGTAGTAATGTAAATATGTAATACAAGTTGAAGATAATACAGTATATGATAATGTAAATATATAATACAGGTTGAAGATAATACAGTATATGGCAATATAAATATGTAATACATGTTAAAGTTAATGCATTATAGGGAAATGTAAACATGTAGTACAGTATGTCAGATATAAAAGACTGTTTAGTGTAGGTAGTATTATTAATTTATTTATTTTGTGTTTTGTAATTCATTGATGTCGAGGCTATTGAATGTTGTGTGCAATCCATTATGTTGAGGCTATGGAGATTTATAGAAGGCCTAAGTGATAGATGTATAAATAGCTACAACCAGACGAGCAAAAACAGAGTAAAGGTAAAGTCACATGAAAAAAATTTGATCAGAAAAAAGTTTAAAAAAATCTAAAGTTAACCATCATGGGAGTGACTGGCCTAATGGTTGATATGTTAGAGTGAGATTAACAGTTTTGGAAGAGATAAGGAGAATAATTTGTCTCGTCAAAGGGTGTTCTAAACTAACTGAACCCACCTGTGTGGACTTTGACAAAAGGCAGACAATTATTGGAAGTTCAGGATACAACTGCGGTAACCCAAGTGACAACATAAGTGAATTATACACAGATACTCTTGCAATAAAAATAAAGAAAAATAGTTCGGCTTGTCAGCTGAATTGGCCTAAGTATAGTGTTTAAGATACAACTTGGTTTTCATTGGTCATTATTTTTTAGGTAGGACTGTGTAAAGTCTTGCTTATAAATGGTTATTCTGATGTTAAGTCGGACAACAGACACAATCTATGACAGTATACAAAGCTAAGAGCTAGTGTTTATGTGTTCTGTAAATAAAGTATACCCTATTCTTTCTTTAACATTACATTCATTAATATGATGGGTTATCTTGTTTAATATATATATATCCACTTTTATTACAGAGATAATTTTGCTTTTGTAGCTCAGTATAGGATTTATAACCCACATCTCCTAAGTTGGCCAAACCTTGTGATATATTAACAGGTTAATTTTCAAAAATATTGCAAACAACCAGGGTACTCAACTGATGAAACAATGCATCCTAATCTTTATGAGTATGAATGAAAGAACAGTATACTCATTACAGGATTGATTTTTAGTTTTGATCTAAGTTGGTAACTTACTCTGATCAGAAGTTAATTTAATGTAAACTAAACCCTTGTTGAACAAAACTTATAACAACCAGTTTAAAACAATACTTTAAATATAAGTATTTTCCCAATTTTTAAGATACATCTAATTTGCAAAATAAGGGGAACTTTGAATAAAAAAAAAATTCATACAAATAATAATTGTTTTTCAATATCAAAGATATCACGTGTGTGTGGAAATCACAAAAATTGTATCATTGTTAATAAAAATTAGAAAGGTTCTTCATAAAACAGTAATCATGTCTGAAACTTTATGTGTAAACAAATTAGGATAAACTGTAGAAAAGAGGATACATTTATATATTTCATAAATTATAATGTACTAGCCTCATCATAATGAATATGGTGATTACTGTGTGATTCCTAAATGTGTTAACTTTTAACATTTACAATGCAATATTCAAAGGATTGAAAAACTATGTTTAGACATTGAAATTACCTGATTGCATAACCCAGAAAAAAGAAATTCTGTTGTTTCCAAATTCTTACTGAAGTTCCTCTGTAGTCTTCATACTAAAGTCCATAGATAAAGCTAAATTGCACCTAGAGCTCCAGTCCTGAGACACGTAAAAAATGATGCAACATCAAAACATAAAAGGTTTTTTCTTTTTTGCCTCACAGCTAAAAACTAATTGTGAAGAGGAAATCATGTAAAGTTTGTCAAGAGTAAGAAACAAAGTTAACATTCATATGAGAGTTGACTAAGAATTCAAATTTCAGACCAAAATGTAGGGCAGAATGAATTCTCTTGGTGAGGAGCTTTAGCTGAGCCCTTGATAAAAGAAGGTAGGGTTTCCATTCTGTAAAGGGTACAAGAGTTACTTAACTTGCTATAAGCACCAGGATAAATCAATTATTACTGTAGAAGGAGAAATATGTTTAGTTGAGTATTTAACCAAGTAGCAACGGAGCAAGCCATTAATGTGGAAACGTAAGTCATGATTAAGTTAAATGCACAGCAAAGAACTGAAAATCAGTGAATAAAATTGAGAAATTTTCTGAATAAATAATAAATGGAGAAAAGGACTAGCTTTCAACAGCAGAGTTCCAAATAAGCAATCTGTTTGCATAAAGATGAAAATATAATACATAAACAATTAAAATAATTTAAAAAATTGGGAGTTTAAAAACCTGCAAATCAGAATCCTAAAAAAAAAAAGAAGTAAGGAAACAAAGCTGGAGGTACTGAAGACATTATTTACTCAAATAAAAAAACCCTATTTTGGCTCCATGCCATTACCTAGAATTACATTTGATAGAGTCAAAATAGGGATTTGTAGTTTAAGTAAATAATACCTACAGTATCTCCAGCCTTGTTTCCTTACTTTTTTTACAATCCCTATCTGCAGGTTATTAAATTCTCAATTTTTTAATTATCTTGTTTTATTCTCAACTATTGGCAAAATGATGATAAAAATAGCTAGTAGCTAGCAGTTACAGTTCATGATGATTTAATGTAGCTACTGACTATTTGATCACATTAGTTCAGGATGTAAAATGTTAAGCTGCAGCTGGAGATTGTCATGGAGATTTGTTTAAGAGATATAGTGATTACTTACAGTTTCTGTGTAACTATATTCTCTCTACATATAATGCATAGCAATAGGCAACTACATACCTACACTGAGACAACCCCCACTATGGGTGTATAAAAATTTACCAATAGAAAAGCAGCCTTTTCAAATAAAACATATATGTCTAATACATAGCTTTAAATAAACTTTTGTGTCATTTAAAGTAATTATTCTATGAATGTGTATAATAAAATTTAATATCATGTTGATTCCCTAAAGACACTGATTGTATAGTGTACAAAGCATTGAGTATCTACATATTAGATTCATCTATTATTGACTGGTAATTCCTGTTTCACCCTGTACTTAAGCTTTTCAAAGGAACACCAGATATCTGTAAGAAAGCTAACTTCGAGGGGTAACGATAACATCATTTACACTAGAATTATGATGTTTTATAGTTTATGTAAAATACAGAAGAAAGAAATTGACTTTTCCATATCCCCATGGCCTTCACAGTACGATATTTAGTATTCCACAAAAGGGTTGGGTGCAATATACCAAGCCGTTATTGCTGTAGGCTGGAAAGAGGATAATAATAATAAGACGAAGAATAATTAAAATTCGACTGGTTTGAGTAGATTTTCTTTTCCTTGTAAGTCTAACATGCATGTTTTTTTTTTATATTTTTATACGTCTACAGCTTTAGCAGTCAATAGCAAAGGTTTTGAACTGTTGTTTAAATTGAATCTTTACTGTTTAAGGTGCTTTTTACCCGAACGTTCTATTAGGCTTTTGTGCAATTCCTTACGATCCCTGTTAGGTACCACTATAGTGGTTCATGATAAATCAGAATAAAAATGCAGCATACAAAAATGGAAATAAAATCTCTTTCGTGCAAGTCTTGATAAATTAAAGCTTATCACCAAAGTATATCAAGTTTTAATCTTTCTTTGTTTAAACTTTGCTCCTTATGCATTGATAATTTCTGCAGTACCTGTCAAAATTTTATTATTTCAGTTATACAAGTGTTTGATATGATTTAATACCAATGAACATAAAAATTATTAGCAATGATCTGATTATTTTCACAATTACAAGATCAGGTGAGAACATGGAGATTAAAACATAGCTATACACAAGCATGGAAGGATAAAGCCTAATTTCCAAGGGAAAAAAAAAAAAGGAACGAAATTTCCGACTATTTTAACATATACAGCAGTTCAGAAAAGGCCGGTATCACTAGGCGTATATTAGGTAAAAACTGTGACGAGTAACGCAGAATCGTAAGTGAGATTTTGTATGAAAATTTGTTGTCCATGAATTTCTAAACCGAAATTCTTGACAGAAATTGAGTCTCGCAAAAAAACATTACCATATGGAAAAAAGAAATATTCTTGGTTAATAATTAATGATTGTGATGGTGAACCATGAATTTGATGCAGAATTTGACAACTGGCAAAAGGAAAGAGGAAGTTAAACAATGTTTGGGTTAGTGTAGGTTCTCCCAACATCCAGAAACATCAATATTTGGGTTAGTGTAGGTTCTCCCAACATCCAGAAACATCAATATTTGGGTAGTGTAGGTTCTCCCAACATCCAGAAACATCAATATTTGGGTTAGTGTAGGTTCTCCCAACATCCAGAAACATTAATGTTTGGGATAGTATAGGTACTCCCAACATCCAGAAACATTAATGTTTGGGATAGTGTAGGTACTCTCAACATTCAGAAACATCAATATTTGGGATAGTGTAGGTTCTCCCAACATTCAGAAACATCAACGTTTGGCATAGTGTAGGTAAGATGTTTCTGGATGTTGGGAGAATGTTTGGGATAGGGTAGGTGCTCCCAAAATCCAGAAACATGACACAGTCAACAATAATGATAATACTGAGCATAAAGAGGCATGTTTACAGTGTCAGAAAGAACAAACAGAAGTTGAGTTCGAAAATGATGTCACAGTTAGTGTCACAAGACACAATATATACTATTGTTTAACACACTATATTACACAGCCACATCAGAAATGTCATCTGAGAAAATCAATGGTTTGTTGGCATTACATACAAGGATTGGTGTGAATGAAAAGTCCTGATTCTGAGTTGGGATACTATTAAAGACATACAGAAATCTATTGATTATTTATTGACAGTTGGTCTTCTTATCAACAAAATTGAATTGTTTTCAGTAATTTCAATTATGCTTGAGGAAAGTACAGATGTGACTGCAGTAAAAAAAAGACTATTAATATGTGATATCAAGAGAGCCAATCACAAGACTGTTGTGCAATGCACAATTCGTAGATGGCTGTGCTCACAGTATAGTCAAGTGTAAGGCAAATTAATTTGAAAAGTTAGCACAGCAATATGTACTTCTCTTGGCAAAAATGTTGTTGTTATGATGGGCAAGCATAATGGTGCTGAAGAAGATATTCAGTTTGGGTATTCACCATTCTATATACACACTCACTCTGTTACCTTTACTGACTCTATTAAGAGAAATGACTACATCATAAAATTTATAGGTAAGACTACAAAATTATACTGATGACACCATTTGCATTAGATTTTTGTACAAAACTTGCAACATTAAGCTGCCATGTACAGAGACTGAACTTTATGTTCAGTGAAATTCAACCTACGACAGATCAGACTCTAGTTCAGTTAGAGAATACAATTATAGATGGAGAGATATTAAAGTAAGAATTCAGATAGAAGGTGATTAGGCAATATACAGTTGGAAAAATTAGTTTAGGTGTAAAAACGTGGATGCTTAATCTCAGAATTTAAAGAAATGTTACATGAAAACTATTAAGAAATAACATCATGTAAAGATTCAAGAAAGATGATATTTCCAGCAATTTCAGCAAGGTAACTGAACCAATGACTGTAAACTCTGAGACAGATCCCAAGTCAGATGATGCCATGACACATCTGGGAGAATTTGAGGGCAATGGACAAAGAGTTACACAACTTGAAAAAGATGTACAAGGGAGAACAGTAGAA
The DNA here is from genome assembly GCF_000517525.1 of Limulus polyphemus. Classification (NCBI taxonomy): domain Eukaryota; kingdom Metazoa; phylum Arthropoda; class Merostomata; order Xiphosura; family Limulidae; genus Limulus; species Limulus polyphemus. The sequence goes on along the minus strand of NW_013669533.1, from coordinate 51,547 downwards.
CATGTCAATATGGTTGAGCCATTCCTGGATGCTGAGAAACTGATGGAAGAGTGGCCTAGGCTGAATGGTGTGATTAAAGAGACATAAATAAAATTAAACACTACTCAGCTGTGTAAGAGAGTCATTCTTATACACAAAGTCAAACTGCTCCATACTTATCATCAATAACCCCATGTATGCCATTAATTTATGTGGAGTACAAGCATTGCTTCAGTTTATAAAATCACCTGAAAAAGGAATTCAGTGCCTCAATAGGGTCAGAAAAGTTGAACGTACTACTGAAGAAAAGGATGTTAGGTGCTGATGTTCGATCATATGAAAGTAGGAGCCCAGCAATACGTCACTGGTTGAAAAAAAAAGAAGAAAAATTGCAGATTGAGCAATGAATTTCAGCTACGCAGCACAAGCTGAGTTAGACAGTAGTGTTACAAGCTAATTTAAGACTAAAATTTGTCACACTACGACAGCATCAGGTACTGTGTGCTGTATATGTGTTTGTTGAGTTCTATTAAAGTTGAAGTTGTACCAAGTTCATTAACTGTTGACTACATCCATTAAAATGAAAAGTGAAAATATTAAAAAATCACTTGAAACATCATCAGAATCACTGAGTCTATTCCTGAATGTCCACTTGCTTCATAAGTCAGGATAATGTTAGTGTACTTTTATATAAAATATTCAAAATACCAAATTACAAAAAAACTTGAGTATTTTCAATTAGTTTTCTCAATTATAAAATGAAAATGCCTAACCAAAAAAACATTTTGGAGTAAATTACTCAGTTTATACAAAGCTTCTCTGGAGCTTTGCAAAATGTTCAAGAAAATTAATTGGTGGCTTCCACACAATTCCTATCAACCTCCATCTTGAAATGAAGAAAAACAAGATAACAATTCAATATCAAAAAGATTATCACGAGTTGCCAATCCCTGCATATCTCTATGGATCAGAAACAGTTAACAGGTGCCAACAAGATTCCATGACCTGTATCACCCTCATGAAGAAAGAAAATCAAAACAAAAACACTGGCTTAAAGAAAATGACAGAATAAAGGAAGGAAAGGAAAAATAAGTTATGACAGACAAGGAAGAGGACAGTTAAAACAGATAAAGTACAGAGATTAGCACCTATAACACCAGAAAGATCTCACTAATCAAGCCAGGAGTGAGAAGATACAGTAACTGAAGTTAAAACAAAAAAAAGAGAGTTTGGCCCAGTAGAATGGGGCAAGGAACTGAGTCACTGTAGCTTGAAAAACCAAGAGATGTACACAGGCAAATATACTGAAGAAAAATAGACGAGAAAGAACAGCAAATAGCACCTAGCGTTCAGACAAAAGTTGAAGTAAGTGTGTTTCTGTAATTAACTAGTACAAAAAATTTAGTTGATCTGAGTGTTTTTACTTGAAAAGGGATTTGTTTTTTTTTGTACAAACTTATTAAATTTTATGAAATGCAGGATACAATATGAGTGTTCGATTCTAACAATTCACAAAGTAAAAGACGTTCATCCAAAGGAAATGTGTGCGTCTTTGTTTATGCATTTACAAATAAACCTGATTTAATATATAATCTTGGGCAGAGTCTCTTGTCAACCATTCAATTTTAGGTTTTAGTTGTGTTATCAACTAACTGTTGGTTAGTTATTTTCAGTCCATATTTCATAGGATGTTTCATTTCTTCTAGCCTAAGAAACCTTGAAGGAAGAGGGCCTAGTAGTGGAGGTTGCCAGTTTCTCAGGATCTTTAGGGGTACATTTGGTTTCTCTATCTTTTGATTGCTCTTCTCACTTGTTCTCTTTGGTAAGGGCAATGTCTGGGACACGTAAGGTTGAAGAAATGACTTGGACAATTGAGACCGTGGCTGAACCTGCTGGGGTCTTCTTGGTATTGTGGGAGAAGAATTAATCGTAGCAGTCGAAGATTGATCAATAACAGCTGCCGGAGAATGGGCTGGACTCTGGGCATATGGGACAGCCTGTTGATAAGATGGTGGTGGTGTTGCAGGGGAGTAGCAAGGTGGTACTTCATCGTTTTCTGTGGCATCTAGCTCTGTACGTAAACGTTCATTTTCATTGTCAGTGCTCATTGCCAACAACTGATCTATGGTAGCATCCACTGCTCCACTGTTAGCACGAAGCACCACCTCTATTACATCTTCATCCATCTCTGGAAACATAGTTTTGAAATCTCTCATAGCCTGGTGAAATTCTAGCTGAGTTACTGATTGAGTCTGTTGACTTTCCTCTTGGTGCTGTTCTTCGTTAACGGTAGCCATGACTCTAGAAACTTCAAACGCAGCACAAACTTGGAGATTCTCAGATATTTCTTCTTCTTCATGCACAGAGATTCTAAAAATGCATCATTAAAGTATTCCAGAAACATAAACACTCAAGTAACAATTCATGATGTTATCCTGCAAAAGAAAAAAGAACTTGCATAGAAGTTAACAGATTTAACTTTACATAATTTGTGTATACCGTTAGTAACATAAAACGTGACTCAGATAGAGGTCATTTCACAAAGTATCAAGCGACTTTAGTTAACTATTAAATAAAAGTTATTAATGTATAGAAATCAAAGATAATTTTACTTCAGTGATCTTCTATAAAGAAAAACAGGTATTCCACTTATAACTATAAAACACTGAAGTTATAACTTCTCAGTAAAAAAAGTTTTATATATTTCAGAAGATTAGTGTAAAGCTGAGATTAAAAAAAAAAAAATGTTTGGATGCTCCAAGTAGCTGAATCTTGGGTTTTAGAGGTTGGCCAATGTTATAAGTCTTTATTTTAGAATTTTATACAATGGAAATTTTTTCTTGATAAAGCTAAACTTTTTTATCAATGAATTTTATATGTACAAACACTGTAACAAATCAAAGTTCAGAAACATAAAAATAGGCTTGAACCCGTAACTTAAGGTTTCAGAATGGGACTTGCTTACAATTAAATGTAAAATTAAAAACATTAAATGAGAATTTGACTTTCAGTAAAAATAGATCTAACACTATTTCTTTTTTTATTAAGTAATAGTAGCTACTCTTTTTTTCCTAAAGTTTAGTTACAAAAACTATTTTTTTTTCATCAGGCAGTAGACTAAAAATAGTGTGTCCCGACATGAAAATGATGATTATAGTTGAGAAAAAAAAAAGTAAAAAAATATCTCGGGCTACATCAGTCTCATTTTCTTTGAATTATTTTAAACAAATTTCTTATAGGGAAAATTTCCTCCCTGGACTTTCTATGCAGGAAAAGCTGATATTGTGAAGAATGTTGATTTCAAATCCCGGCAGTCACTGTGAGTGGTCAAAAATAAGGAATACGGGTTTTAAGCGTTAGGTACTCGAGGCAAGGATTGTGTAAAAAGAATTGCTTTGTATAAAAAAATCCTAAATACAAAAAGAAAAAAACATATATATATATATATATATATATATATGTGTGTTTAGTCTTATTTTTTAATCTTTGTTTACATGTATGGCTTGGTGAAAAAAAGAGCTAGTAATTTGATTTTGATACAGATGGTAATTTGAAGTTTGTAAAATATTTTGATGAGGCTTCATGGTGGGTACAGTTCTTGAGCTTCTTAATAATGGGAAGGATAGAGTTTTTTAACATAAAGTTTGAAGAGACAGAATACTATAACAATAACCAATGTGATACACTTTTGATCACTAAAGAAACCCTTAAGACTAACCTCATTCTATAGAGTATATACAACTAAAAAAGTAAATTCAAATGTCTAAGTTATTAGAAAATAGCTAAAATTCTTTTGGGTGTCTACTTTATTTTTGAGTGATGAAATTTAAAAAATCACAAATGTTAAAAGAAAAAGGTAATGATCTGTTAAGCTTTAAATGCTAATATCTAGACTTGATCTTCAGAAAAATTATTTTTAAATTACATGTAGTTAGAAACTTATGAAATGATCTGCCAGATGTTAAGGTTTGTACAGTTATTTTTACATTTAGTTTTAAATTAACCTTTTGTCAGTTTTGATTGTATTTAGTTCTACGGCTTTTTAAGTGTGGGTGTAGGCATGACCCTAATGGGCTCAATGGATATAATTTATTTAATCAACTCTATCGTACAAAAAAAAAACTTTTCATACCCATTTTTCATGAGCCTAAGAGAGTAGACTCAAGTATAGTCAAAATAGTTATGGACTTTTTTTTGGCTAGAAGAATGAAAAGGGTTGGAAACGTGCCCTATTATGGATAATACCAATAGGTTTAAGCTTTGCAAGCCCTTCAGTAAGTCAATAAACAAAATATAAACCACTGGGATACTAAAGCAGTATCTATCTAATCACTCTTTGTAAAACAATTCCAAACAAATACTACATTATAAATATTATTAACATCATTACATGTAACATTAATACGAATAATAATACTAGTATTCTGGTGAAAGGTTTGGGCGAAAATGTGTAATTCTTTGATCACTTAATCATATGAAATTCGGTAAATACTATTTTGTGATTAATTATTATCTAAACTACCCGAACTCTAGTATAAGCCTTGTACTATTATTATTAATACTAATTAAATAATACTATACGTTCTACTAGTACTAGCAATAATAAATAATACTGCAGTTACAATAAAATTTAAGCGTTTAATTTCGCAAACAATTAATAAATATTTACTCATGTTACATATTTTATACCATATGATAAAATCCTAAAAATAATACTGTATTTATAAAAAAAACATAATTTTACCGGAACGAATAAAATCAAACGAAGTCAACCACCAGTACGCTACAACTTACACTACAACTACAAGACTGGCTGACGGTCTTGTTGGAATTGAATTTACATTCGCCTCTTGCTGCGTTCGATTATTCTCTAAAGAACTTCAGATAGCAATAGCTAGGCTGCCAGAAGTATTAAAAGCTTCGTAAATAACCTATAACACATAGTGTGATAGTTCATTCTTCCTGTGTAATGAGATACCGAACACACACACAACTTTTAATTGAATTTTGAATACACTTCCCTTATGGAAGGTCTCAGAACGTCGTCTGCTTGCAAAAACACATAGTACAACTACAAGGTTTTGTTTTAATTGTCTGCCAGTTTTATATTTGGATGGAAAACAAAATATAATATTACAAACATAATTGGAAAGTGTCCTAGTGTAAATCTTCAAAATAAGTTGTCGTAATAATAATGTAATAATTTGGAACCCAGAAACATGCCTAAAAGTTGGATTTTTTCTTTTTTAGTTCAGTTTAGAGAGTCCTCAACTAAGCCACTCAACCTTCCATTTTTCCAGCACCCAAGGTGCTTACCTTCACATTTTCTTACAGAAAACATGGTGAGATAGACGGTTGTCTGTCTTTTCTGTCATTGTGGACTGTCAAACAATTGCGCTCGGATTGCAGTGGACAGAGGTGACGTGTGCAAATCTGGCTTTGCTGATGTTATCGTGTTTTGAATATAAAGCCATGTTTGACCCTGTAAAATAAACATTAGTAACTCTGTCTGGATGATAACATTTCTCTAACTTCAACTTTGGTAACGTCTGCAATTTTTTGAAAAACGTTTGCTTAGAGTTGTAGGAAGTTTAAATTGTTGTTAGCTTGTGGCAGACTAACTTTCGAGGGAGATAGAATTTAATCATTCGGATTACATTTTATTTTAAACTTAACTTTGAGGCTCATTTTAGATTTTGCATTTTTACATCTAATTATTTTCTTGTAGCTTAAAAAAAATGGAAGAAAATATTAAAGGTTTCATCACACATCTCTTACCAGTTGCACATCAACTGTAACACACTGGGCTTCGTGTTTATTGTAAATAAGGACTGTTATTTGAATACCAATCCCTTTTGTCAGGATAAACTCAGCTGGAGTTCTAAAAAAATACAGCACCTACTTCATAACTCAATATTCTCTGAACCTCCAGTTGTTAGGCCCTAACTAACAACTCTTGTGCAGGAAAGTAGCACACCAACTATATGTTTGATTCTAATAATAATGGTGATAAAAAGGACAACGTAATAAAAACCTACAAGAATAGGAACTACTGTCGATATCAGTTTTCTATGCTGTATTGACAGGATGCTTTGCTTCAATTAGCATAGGTACCTATGCCAAATGAGGTATTTATTTCATTAGATTTAAATGGATGGCATACATGTGCGACATTAAGTAGCACTATAACAGCTAGTAGCAAGAGGTGAAATTGAAATTACTATCAAGCTAGTAAAATGTGAAAAATTAATAGAATAAGAAATTTTAAATTTCCTTTGAGCAGGTACATCGGAATGGAACGTACAAAACATTGGGAGGGGCAGGCATAAATAAGTAAAAATTGTCTGACAATCAATAAAACACTGTAGAATTTTATTCAACAATTTCACACAATAACAAGTACTATATTATACGTACAAGTCCCTTGGTGGAATAACAGTAAGTTTTCGGACTTACAATGCTAAAATCTGGAGTCTGATTCCCCATGGTACGTGGACACAGCAGTTGGCTCAATGTGGTTTTGCTCTGAAACAAACAAACGAACTATACATTCAAAATACAAATTAGGTTATTTTCTGTGTACTACAAAATTGCATGCCATACAAAGAATAGGAATGTTTCATATAATAACCAGTGTACACATTATACAGATGCACAAAAAGTTACTAACAGCATAATGTTTAGAATTTGTCAAAAAACTGCAGTATCCTTTCACTTCAGGCGGCACAGTCAGCCGACTGCATAGAAGAAGACTAAATAAAAACATTATTGAATAATTAGAGTTGTTTAAACATTTGTTTGAAAAACATTATTGTCAGTAAAATATTGGAGGTCAGTGATTTCGGCCTCCATTACAATTATTAGGGACATGTGCCAACACCAGTTTCGGCGTCCATGCTCTGTGGTACACTCAAGATCTACTAAAAATTTCACAGTAATCGGAGATTAGGAAGTTGGAAAATATTTGTCAAGAACAAACAGATAGACGTACGTAAAAAGGTGCCTTATATACAGCATACATACATGTAATCATTAACTTCATGTACGTATATTATGATGAAAAAATCGTATACACCAACTGTCGGGTCCCATCACTCGTGGACTGAATGGGCTTCAACAAATTGTTTTTCATTTTAATAAGTACATATTCCTGTTTTAATTGAAATAATTGTAGTAAGTAACAAGTATGTTACTTTATAATTTTGATATTGTATAAATCAGTCCGTGAAATCTTCGGATTGGAACTAACTAATCCTCAACTAAAAAAAAAATTGGGAACCACTGGACAAGAAAAAAGGCAACTATTTAACAACTCCCATTGCTAAATATTGTCAGACTGAATAATGGGATTTGACCATCACTCTTATAATGAACTCATAATCCTATTTTTATATCTTTTTATAGCAATAATGGGATGTGAACCACAGAGCTTCAGAGCCACATCTGGCACTCTTACCACTAGACTACGCTCAGCCAAATGAATTTATATTTAAGCAGTGAAAAACAAGCACAAATTGTTATCTTTAAACGATTAAGGTAATTTATCTTGCTTTGTGTGCATAAAAATGGCATTGTATATCAAAGACGCATTAAAAGATGAAAAAACAACAACACTAAAACCAACAATCTTATATCTGAGATGTTGATATTCGTTTGAAGATGACTTTGAAAAATAAACTCAATATCAGCGATTCTCACCAATTTTTCTTCCTCTGCGTACCACTTGCCTCCAAGGTACATATGTATGGTACCACCACGTCTCCCACATATACATAACCTGTAAGCTAAACAATAAAATTAATGGAGTGAATTCCATAGCCGTACCTATTGTCTCACTCATTTAACGGCTTTCATTATAATTCTAGTGTTACGTGTCATACATATTGTTGCGTATTGGAGACAAAGTATTCAAGTCTATCACTTTATTATGCACGTTTTTTTTAAATAAGTTGTTACGTCTCTCTTTGTTAATTAACTTTCCGTAACTTCGTTCCGACGAAACTTTAGCGACACAAATCCTTACTTAATAAAACTGGTTTATTCTTTCCGAATACAACTTTACGATACACTTATTTTCAACAATCACGCTAAAACAAACGCTATATCAACGAACGTCAACAATACTTCTGACTGCAGTTCAATTACTCACTATCTACACACACATTATTGTTCCGTCACGTTATCACCCTCTTTTATATACCAGCTACCCTATATCTAGTAAATACTAGAGCATTCGCCAAGGTACAGGATAGTTCTAGAAAATAGGTGGCGCCACACCAGTCACGTGACCTCGATGACGCAACAAAGTGTTTAGAAACTTATAATGGCTGGAGACGGCTTGAATGGGTAATGAAGGTACCTGATGATGACAAAACCTTGTCGAAACGTTGTACATTTGCTGTTATGTTAAACTTATGTTAAAGTTTTTCTTCATTACCCATTCAAGCCGTCTCCAGCCATAATTAGTCTCAAAGTGGGTTCCTCGTCACCGAATTTGTTTAGAAACTTCATGTGTAAGTTGTGCACCACCAGGTATCGCCTCGCGTACCACACTTTGGTAACCGGTTCTCAAAACTATTAATATTATTAATTATTCCTCGAGCTGTCGTGAATCTTAATTTCCCCAGGAATATAACTATTACAAGTATTTATATTTTGATCGAAAAAAATCAGTGTCATGGATACTTTAATAATACCTGATTGCTCTAGCATTTCTAACCTTTTCGATTTTTAAGTAGTTGAAAGTCAAGGCCATTAATTTCGAAGTAACTCAGGTTGCTAAATTCTGCCAAACAGAAAAGTATAATTTGTTAGGATTACCTAAGACAGCGGTTCCCAACCTTTTTTTCTCTTCGCGAACTTCTGGAGTAATAATAGTTTTCGCAGCGAAAATGACTAATAAATTTTGCAAAATAAAATAACTTTTGAACGTGTTGAATTTATTGAAATAAAAGGTTTCTGTAACACATACTAATAACACGTTTACAGTAAAATCTGAATCTCTGATATCGTCATCAGTTTGCAGTTAATACCAAGTAAGATTGAAATACATATAATTCTTGAAACGTCATAAAATAGTTGAAAACAAAACCATTTGACTAAAACTAATGAGACTTCTGAGCTTGTTTGACTCAACAGGAGAGAGATATAGTCTTAAATCTGGCTCTACATCAAGCTATTTCCTTCCGAAAATATTTTAATAAATTAGAAGGAAATTAAAATATTGGTAAGAACTGTAGAACCATGAAAGTAAAAAAGACGCCACTACCAATCGCGAACCCCTTAAAAATATCTCTAAAACCCCTAGGGGTTTGCGAATCACCGGTTGAAAACGCTGACCTAAGACAAGTTGTTTTCAGCCACCAAATTTCTCTGCAGGAAATTCGTAAATGTGGAAACAATCATTCGGAAACGAAACACGTAGACATTTAGGATAGTGGAAATTGTCAAATACAACACATTTGTTTCTAGTGAGAACTTCTACCAAAGGTTTATTGATAACTATTATGGTATAGATGTGGATCATTATAGTTGAACAAAGAAATCCATCCTTGGAGAATCATGCGCAGAGAGCAAGCCTGAAATTTACAAACAACTGAGTGAAAAATAGTGGGATATATGTTCTAGGCTCAATCGTAGAACAGAGTTTTCTAGCAAATGAATTAAGAAAAACACAATATTCTGAGTTTTCCCACGATTTTATAGTGTGGTCGGATTGTAAATTCAAGGTTTCTTAGTTTAGGGGCCGTTGCTGCAAAATGTCCCCAGCACTATGTAGTGGCAGTCAGTTTGCACAAAAAAATTGATACAAATAATCTTACGAATCCGGTTCTACTGAATAATAAAATAATTCGAAACAAAAACAAACATAATTGAGAATATAAACACAACATTTTTATTTGTACAATAATAGATGCTACAAAAATATTCACGCCCTCTCATGTTGTTTCTTTCATAACAATGTTTCATGCATATTATTTTCAGGTGGTTAACAAAAACAATTAATTTCAACTAAAAAGATTTAATTTTAAAATACTAGCCAAATCCATACCCCACCTTTTAAGTCTTCACAATTAATTTTTTGATTACAGTTAAAACAAATTGCCTTTATCAAATTATTTGAACAATCTGAAATACTCAAAGTCACAGTAATAGACTGAGTTCGACAATCAATGTGCAACTACAGTATTAATATAAGTTTGAAATTCATGACATACAAATTTAAGATTTATAACCTACAAACGACCATATTTTTAAAATATTTGTTACTGTGAGATACGTTGCTGATAAGTGAGATAATCCACTTTTTGCAATTTCCCTCTATCGACGTAAACGTATTTTAGTTAGCTGAATAGCCCTCTATTGGCAGTTTTCATTGCAACAGGTTAGGTAGACTGTTTCAAAATTTTCACACAAAAGCTACAATTGAGCTATATGCACATATTTGTCCTTGACTTTGAACTGACCATCACTCTTACAGCATACCCATGGCAAGTCCCTCTCAAATGTTCCGAGAGAACCAGGCCACTTCCAGCTTTTGAGGCCCCTAACCATAATAAAAATAATAAATAACGACAATAAAAACAAAGTTAGACCATCATTAGTTCGAAAAAAAGAATGAAATATAATTTGAAGGGGGGCATATAAAAACAAGTCACGAAACTTTACAAATGCCAAAGAAAAATTACAAGTGTCTAAACTTGAGTCCCAGACCAAATGGCCCTAAAGTGTGTGTAGTTTTCTTTTATTAATTGGCTGCAGACATGAACCAACAGATTTATAGTCTAAGCATGCTAATCATAAGGTAATTTTGTACTACATATTTTACCGAACAGTGGAAGCAATAAGTTTATGTAGAACGTGTTACTGATACAGTGGAGGGTTCAGAATATAACAATTCGTCCTCCAACAAAGGGTCGGTCAATTTGACCGAGTCACGTGACCTTTTGCACTCGTTTAAAGTTGATATAAATTTAATACTCATAACTCTCAATATATCGGGTATATCTTCACGAAACTTGGCAGTCTGTCAGTTAATATTACAAGTCTTTCACATATGATATCATATTTCTTGGTGAAGTATTTCTAATAAAATAAAATAAAGTTTTGTCCATGAAGGACTTCACATTAGTTTCTCCTTAATGGTTTGTTTTTGAATTTCGCAGTGTAAGACTAGAGGGAAGGCAGCTAGTCATCACCACCCACCGCCAACTCTTGGGCTACCTCCTTAATGGTCTTTCACCAAAACAAACACGTATTTTGGTTGTAAGCTAGTAGTAATAAAAAAAATATCAACTCTGTAAGTAAAAAAAAATCTCACAGAAAACTTGAATGTGCACTCAGAGACAGAATATACTAAGTTTTTCTCCATTATTTAGTTATTCAATTACCAAATCCTGCTGTTGGTTAGATGTTCTTAGATAATGTAACTTGCACAAGTGGAAGGGCCGTTCCAAAACCTTGTATTTGTTAACACTTTAACGTTCCACACCTAAATTTACATCAGTGACCTTTGTAGAAATGTGAAACGGTAATGGAACATTTCAAGACACTTCCAATATCTCAACGGTAAATATTTCTCACTACTCATGGCTTTAATACATGAAATACAGTCAATACAGCCGATTAAAAACATTTTCTTTAATGTTTAAGTTTTACCAAGAAAATAGTCTAATATATATATATATTACAATAATTTTAATACTAAAACATTTAAAATACCAACAAATAAGAAAATTAATCTTATATTAAAAATTGATTTTGTAATTTCAATACCAAATCATTATTACTACTAGATCTTTATCATTGCAAAAACCATACCAGTTTCACATACAAAACAAGAACTAAAGAAAAACGAAGTGTTATTTATCCATATAAATAGATACTTTAATTTCTCCACGGAGAAATATTTTCAAAAGCAGCAAGATTTCCAATACACAATATCATAATACTTAATGGTATGAATTAGGAATTGTTGTGGGATGACCTGAAGTAGTAAACGCTAACAAAGACTTGTACATACTTTCATTATTTGTGGACAATCACAAACACTCGAGTTTTCTGTACATAACATTACATAATGTTAAAAATCACAAGACAAAGATTTGGTTTGAAAAGGATGATTACTTAATGAACAGCAAACTTTAAATTCATACTTGGTTGCATCAAACCATTTTAACATATTTTCATCAAATAAATACTGCAAGAACATAATGAAATACCATTTAATGACTTAGTTCAAATACACAATTTCGTAATTTAAATACGTCAAATAAAAAGTATATATAAGGGTAATTTCTAAAAGATGGTTGTGATAATGCATTTTTCCTTTAATTTTCAATTGGATTAAGTGTACAATATTTTAAGGAATTAGTTCACAGGGAATTCGTATAGGTCACAAAACTACTGTTATTAACGTTAACATAAGTATGTATATTTTAAAAAACAAATAGGCAAAACTAATTACTTAAAACTTTCAAATGAGATAAGACAAGATAAACACAGGATATTCTTCTTTAATGAAACTGATGTCTTTATTTTGATTTATACAGCTTGATATATTTGATTACTATTTAATAATAACTTGTCAATGATGAAAGTTTAGCTTCGACTGTATTCGAGGACTTTCTTGAAACTATTTTGGATGAAGGACAGTAAAAATTGAGTTGTAGTACAAACAAAATTACAATTATTAAAATATATTTCTATTTTCTTGAAACTGGTTTTGACTTCATGTTGGGATCTGAAAAAATTAAAGTGCATTATACACAAGGTATGGGACTCATAATTAATAAACTACTTCTATTACAAGAATTGGCTTGAAATAAAATGTGCTGAAAAATTAAAGTTTAAAAAGGCACAAAAACAGATGTATACCAGAAAGTAAGAATTAAAAGGTTCAACCAAAATGAGATTTAAAAAAATATTTGTATTTATTCAAATAATAATAAATATTTGGATGGACCATTTTTTTTAGGTAGTGAGACTGTATATTTACATCCTTTTTTTGGTGGAATGTTTTTAAAAACTGCATTTAGTTTATAAACCAGAAACCTCTTACTTTTTTTATAATACTGCTGACATAAACGGCGACTTTTAAATATGGTTTGCAAACAGAGAAATAGAACAACATATTTTATTGAAAATAAATGACCAGTAGAACCAGGAAAATATGTTTTCTTTTTTTATGTCGAATATTTCAACTTGCACCTCCATCACAGACATCTGAGTCGTAAGATGAAAATACTGAACATTAAAAAAAATTTAATCAGGTATCCTGGACTTAATGGTAACTAATTTTCAATAAGATGTTAATAAACCTACAGTATGCAATATGATTATTAACACTGAAACATTCTGTTATCCAAGTTGTTTCCTTTATATACCAAAAATGTCACCATCATGCTACAAATAAATATCACAAAGTAATTCCATATTATCCAGTTTAAATAATAGTTGGTAAAAATGCAATATAAAATATTCATGTCAAAATTTACCTTATAACAAAAATCTTTTATTCTAACTAAATACTTTTTTTAATGACTGATATTAACAATTCTTTCTTTTGAATTGTACATCAGATATATATACGTTGTTTTGGGAAGAAATTAGAAATAAAATTACAATGTTTAAGAAATTCAAATTTTTCTACATACTCTATAAATATTCAAAAAAGTCAAGATGTCGACATTTTGTCAGTTGGCATGTGACCAATATCTCCAACTGTGTAGGCAACAACTCGTCCACTTGGTTGAATAACTATCCAAGAGATGCTACAATTGTGAAGTGAAAACCTTAACCATGCTTCAGGAGGAAGCTGTAACGCCCTACAAAAACACAGTATAATTATATATAATTTTTACTGCCTAAGTATTTACTCATTATCATTATTAACCATTTTCAACAGACGACAAAAGCACAAAGTTGAGAATTCCTTAGAAGCTGCGTTTCTGTAACTTAACTGAACTTCAGGTTTTTAATTTCAAGATTTCTTAACAATAGCAACTGAAGTAGTCTTTCAAATTTGATGACGAGGAACCCACTTTGAGACGGCTTGAATGGGTACCTGATGATGACAAAACCTTAGTCGAAACATTGTACATTTGCTGTTATGTTAAACTTATATTAAAGTTTTTCTT
>NW_013669533.1:17248-36379 GCF_000517525.1 Limulus polyphemus | reverse complement strand
TATGTTAAACTTATATTAAAGTTTTTCTTCATTACCCATTCAAGCCGTCTCCAGCCATTATGAAGTAGTCTTTGTTCGTTCGTGACTAGGAATGTGGAAAATGGGTGCTGAGGTGCTGCCATACTCTCAGTTGTTCAGAGTATATTATGTAAGTTATTGAAGACCTTCAGATTTTATGGCATTCACTAACCCAACTTCAAAATCATTCATTATTATTCTCATGACAAACCTTCGTAGATAAGCCTACTTTTCAGTGATTTACAACCATTATAAACAAACTGCAGGGAACAGAAAGTCAGTAGGGAAATGCAACTACGACTATAGTACAGGAGCACTATATAAAATTATATTATCTGAAAGCAGAAATATAGAAATTTTAAAAACCACTGTACAAATATCACTACTAGTAACAATAGTTAACATGGGAAAATTATAGGGAGGGAGCTCAACAATATTCATGTTTAGAAATGGGGTACTATAAAAAGTACTTAAACACCACTTACCTACAGCACACACACACACACAGGATACATTGGTTAGAACAATTATGAAATAACTGGGGTTTTATAAGTTGCAGCTCTGACAGGACACAACTGATACTGGCAGATAATGTTAATGGGACATTTGAGTTAACTATCAAGCACAACAGGTATCAGGTGGCCAACCATGTGACCTGTTATGCAAGCTCATTTAGTTTTGCAGCCCAGTAAATTTAGAAAATGTTAGTTAATACAGAATACGATCATCTTGGACACAAATGCATGACATACATCAATGTGATACACTTAAAATAAGCGAATCAATAAGATGGTAGGGGTACTATGGCTCACTCCTCTGTCACGGTTCATCAACACCTCTTGGAGGTGAACACGTGCTGCAAAGTCTCTTCATATCCCTCATTTTGAACTGATAGGCGGGAAGGAAATCAGCTAGTTACCAGCAACTCTACCTGAATGGGATTTGGCCATCGCTCTTTTAATACAGCCATAGCTCCAAAGTGTGAAGTGGGACATAAACCAAGGAATCTAATATCCACAGCCTAGAATGCTAATAATTAGGCTAGCCCAACCAAAAAAAAAAAAGTTTTGAATTGCCCTTGTTGACACGGTTTTAGGGTTAATTGTTACACTAGAAGATTATTGAATTGCTAATAAAAACATTTATTGATGTCTAAAAAATGCTCAAGAAAATTTGTTGAACTTGTTTTGACACCTACATCACTTTTTAAACAAAATTAACAATTCAGCAACAAGTTTCACCAACTTATAAAAACAAATGCATGATCTACAATCAGCATCCAGGTTAAAAGGATTTTAAAATTTAAATTACAAAAAAAAAGTATTTTAAATTTTTCCCTTTTAAAAACTCAGAAGAAACAATCAATACACTATGTTCATTTTATAACAGAATGTCTGAATGTTCACAAAAAATATGTTTGTCTTTCATGTTAACTCAAATAAGCTGCGATTTTAATTGGATTTGATTAACCACTTTTTAATTCTTAAGATCTAAGGAGAAAATAAAAGTGAAAGAATTAGTAAAAATGAATTCATGACGTCAGGAAAACATCTATTTTCAAGAAGTCTTAATATAAAATGATAAAAACCCTATAATCCGAATGCTTTCGAAAGATGGACCTTTCTTTTACGAGGGGTAAACTGAAGAAGTAAAAATGAGAGTAATTCTGAAAATAAAGAATTTAATATAGAGAATGCTTTTATCCATACTGAAGCTTTCTTACTTCCATTAAAATTTAGTATTTTGGTCTGAATGTTTTTTGGTTACAAGTTATATCTGTTTTTAATAACACAACTTATAAAAAAAACAAAAAACAACTAAGATCAGAATTAGAGAAGTTATTCTGTAAAATATTTTTATTTATATAGAAATAAAACTGAGTAATTTCATGAGTATTGTGAAAGAATGGGAAATATGAGCATCGTTAAAGATGTTTTGAGAAAACATCATCTTAAAAGTTATAATAATTGATGAAATTCGTGGAGTACGAAACACAAGTAGAGAGTTGTACATCTTTAAAATAACAATGTAATTACAAAAAGAATTCTATGGCAAAAACCTTTCCGAGCACAATAATTTTTGTATTCACTTGTGTACACAAACATAAAAAAAAATTTTTATCGCAAATGGTGTGAATTTCTCGTAACAACACAATAATATCATATGTCATTCTAACTTTTATCTATGTGTTTTCTACATTTTTCCCAATAAAAATAAAATTCCTAATATATTATAGAGATTATATTATGAGACCACAGTGAAATGATGCAGTTTAAACTCTACTTTAGATATTTCATTTAACGTGTGATAAACCATTTAAAATACTTATTCAATCTTAAGTATTTAAACAAAAAAATCTTAGCATTCTTAACTTATCTTGAAGTTAGCCAGTGAACAAAATTATCGGTGGTGTGTCTAAGGCTTTTTTAACATGTTAAGATACTTTGATGTTTAGAGCAATTAACTTTGGTGTTATTGGGTGTTTAAAGTACATGGTACTGAACCTCCCTCACCCCAATATAAATTAGTGTTTTTGAATATAGCACAGTAAGATGATGCCAAGAAAAAGTTATATAACATTTTCAATCTGATTTGTGTTTCAGATCTTCACCTTTATTTCAGTATGGCTTTGGAATTTCTTTAGAATCACTGAATTTCCTTCTTTTATTGAACTAAAAAATGTCATAAGTATGAAATTTAATTTACTACTATTGTGTTGATGTTAATTCTATGCAAGCCCAAATATATAGCAATGTAAGGTTATAGCTGTATCACTTTATTGAACTTGGCCCGGCATGGCCAGATGGTTAGGGCACTCGGATCGCAATTGGAGTGTTGCGGGTTCGAATCCCCGTCACGCCGAAACATACTCACCCGGTGTCCGAACTAGGATGTCAGTCCTACTCCCGGATACTCACCTCCAACAGAATTTGGAGGTGTGAGAAACACCATACGAAACTACTACTTTATTGAACTTGATAAACTATACATTTCTGGAGCTATTTTGAAACAGAATTCTCCAAATGTAAATAGTCACCAAACTTAATGTGAGAAACTATTTCGACTAGACCTATATTTATAAAGTTACTTTGAAATGAAAAACCGTAGTTTTAAGTTCAACATAGATTTGTTATTATATCACAAACGAGATTAATTTCTTAGCACATCTCAACCTATCTCATTTGAATATTTTGCAATTTTAGGTATTTTCTGAATTCTTATTCGTTTTTCAGAATTTTGCGCAAAGATACTCGAGGGCTACCTGCAATAGCCATCCCTAATTTTGATAGATTAGACGTAAAGCAGCTATTCAACACCACCCACAACCAACTCTTGACTACTCTTCATCAATGAATGGTGGGAGTGACCATTACTTATAATACTCACATGGCTGAAAGGTTGAGCATATTTGGTGATGGAATTCCATCTCTCAACGTACAGGTCACGAGTCGAGCAACCCAAACTCCAGATCATGCCAGGCCTTTTCTGAATTAACACTCACCAACTGAATTTAAGATGAACTTCTGTCCTATTCTCCAGTTACTCAATCATAACGTTTTCCTGCTACATCCCCTTATTTCTATTTTTACTATACATTTCTTAAAGTCATTGTTGTCTTCTTGCTTCTTCTGTGAATTTTTTTTTAAACTTCAGAAAGAAAAAATCAGTTCTCAACTTTTAAATTTGAATCAGGTGTTTGGTTAATGCCTGGCACTCCAACTGAAATTTGTAGCATTTTCTCTAGCCTTTTTTTCTCGTATCCTTAAAACATTTGTTTTGAAGGCAAGTACCAAGTTCTTATTTATCCTTCATTATCTGTCATTTGTCTGGTCCAATACTTCTACAGTCCTGTTGCCTTGCCTTTTGGGTTATTTCATTTATTTATTTTTTTTGCTTGCCAGTTTAAAGAGCAGGCAAAGATTATACTTTTATATACAGTAAATATACTCAAATAACTTTAATTAAAGTCCCTATGTTTATTCTTCAAAATAATTATTTGTCACAATACCTCCTGCTTCATGGTTTTAGGGACTCCATCCAGGTTTTTAACCCCTTGGAATTTTTTTTTACAAAACATGATTTTCACATCTTATATAAGTCGTGAACTAAGGTTAAAAAACAAACTCACCATTAAAGCATTTTCTCACCTGCACACAAAATAGCGAATTACATTTGCATGACATACTAATACGTCATAGCTGTCTTTCTCTTGATCAGGTGATGCCCTGTGGAAATACTTTCTGAAAGCTGCTTCAATCCTTGCACCATCTTGATAAAACTGCTGTTAAAGAAGGGAACATTTTTAAAGGTGAAGTTACATATAAACACATAAATATTTGTTGACACTGAGGAAAGAAGTGTACTTACATGTAGCTATGGATAAAATAACCATCACAAATAATTCTAAATGTTACCATATCATATTTTTTCATTTCATCATGACATTCTGAATGAAAGGAACCAATATAATCAGTAAATAGTTCTGGAAAACAAAATATTGTTTACTGCTAGACACCGTGGCATCCTATCTTAATTCATGTTGTGTGAGAACATATTTGTTTGTCTGCAGTCTCCTTCCACAGTTTCGAAACTACCAGGACCAAACTTTGCAGTTTGACTAAAGATAGCCCAGAGGATGTACTTACCTATATGACGTAGGCATGATTGGAGTCTTAGAGTAGGTTTTCGGGGTCACTGAGCCTGAATCTGGCTTCAGATTTCATGTGTCTGGACTCCTCTGGGACCATGTTTGAAAATGTGTTAATAATTACACTTAAAAGCTAGCAACACCAAACTTGGCACACATGCTCAGGTACCCCGGGAAGCTGTCATAATGAGATTTTTGTATATCTAATTGGGGATAATGGAGGAGCTTTATTGGTATATTGAGGCTTCTGTGAATCAGGAATGGATTTTTGAACCCCCATGACAGAGCTTAGGTATTTTATTTTTATGTATGTAAAAAAAATAGCCAAACTATGCGAATGTGTGTATCTATCTATCTATCTATCTATATATATATATATATATATACATATATATATACACACACACAGAGTACTGGAAACAATTACGAAAACACACAGTTGATATACCTTCAGCAGTTGTACACTGCACTAGTATTTTGTATTTACTTGAAAATGATCAAACACCTTGTGTTTAAGCTACAATGAGTTTATTAATGTACAATTGTGAAATATTGTTCCAAATGTCCTGATTTACTCTTCACAATTTGACCAAAGTGTTGGGTTGTGACTTGATCTTCTCAGTTACCATATAAGGCCTCAAAGCATAATAATATTCATATTTGGACTAGGTGTAGTTAAAACATGACTGTGAGTTTTCTGTTGGCCACTTTTTACTTTCAGGAATGATTTCACCACATTTGATCCACATCTAACAGGGATCATTATCTTGCTGGAAGATGAATCCCTGCCCATCCATGTGGTGTGTTGATCATGATACTGTTATCCTTTCTGCAACTGAACAAACTACCATTGTAGCCTATATGATCACCTAAGTTTACTTATTAAATAGTAACATTTTTATTGTTTATTTTTACCCTACATTACAGCTGCTAATTTTCTGCCTTCTTTAGGGAAGTTCTGAGAAGGGTTTGGGTGTGTTTAGTGTGGTGGCCAAGATTCGATCCCATGTCTTCTTGACAGAAGACTGGAGCATTACCTGCTCTTCCATGGTAAACTATCAACACATGATTGTACTCTGGTGTGGTTGGTTTTCATACAATAGAGGAGAAGAACCCCATTATAATTGCAGTTTTTATTCATTGTTTCCAAAATTATTTCCAATACTGAATGTATGTTTGCGAGTTAGTAAGTGTTGATTAATTAACAGAAGGAAAAGTGTGCATTAAGCTTTAATATATTTATTTTACCAGTGATAAGTATACAGATATCTCAGGTTCTGAACAAGTGATTTGCACAGCCAAAACTCAACATCCTGTTCAACTCAACACAGCTGTAATAGCAAGAGGTCACACAGTGTCAACTTTTATCTGACCAAAACAAGATCAGTCTCATAGTAAGACATTGTGTAGTGTCAACCTTTATCTGACCAAAACAAGATCAGTCTCATAGTAAGACATTGTGTAGTGTCAACCTTAAACTGATCAAGACAAGATCAGTTTCATAGCAAGATGTCTAATAGTGTCAACCCTTATCTGACCATGACAAGATCAGTCTCATAGCAAGATGTCATATAGTGTCAACCCTTATCTGACCATGACAAGATCAGTCTCATAGCAAGATGTCTTATAGTGTCCACCATTGCTTGGCCAAGACAAGATCAGTCTCATAGCAAGATGTCATATAGTGTCAACCATTATCTGACCATGACAAGATCAGTCTCATAGCAAGATGTCATATAGTGTCGACCATTATCTGACCATGACAAGATCAGTCTCATCGCTAGATGTCATATAGTGTCAACCCTTATCTGACCATGACAAGATCAGTCTCATAGCAAGATGTCTTATAGTGTCAACCCTTATCTGACCAAGATAAGATCAGTCTCATAGCTAGATGTCATATAATGTCAACACTAGGTGGGTTTTCAATGAGTAGTTGTGAATCAAGAGCATCTTTTAATTGTATTTTTACACATATATAATGTTCTAAGCTTCTAGTGTTGCTCACCAATGGTAACTTAACTAACATCAACATCGTCTTTTAAAATTAATTTAATTTTGATTAACTTCAAGAAATACAAACCTGACTACTCTATAGTCAAGTTGTTTAGAATTAAACCTCAAATTATGTTTCTTTATTTTTACAATTAATTTTTGTGCTTCTTACAGCAAAAAAAAAACAAAAAGGCTTAAACCTGCTCATCATCATTATTAATATTTTCTAATAACTATTGCAAAAAATTATAATGACCTAAAACACATATTCACTTCACCTCAGTACTAACCAGGAGAAGTAGGCTACTCTATGACAATGAAATTGCACAACTTTCCACTGTACAAGCTCTTAAACTGTATTTATTTTGAAAAGACTGGACAAATCGTAGTTAAAGGGGTTCTGGAGGGATCGGAGCTCCTTCGCATATGAAACCGCACGTTTCTACTCTCACTTCTTATAGGCATTTTTTGAATCAGTTTCAGTCCCTAATGCTTATAGCATGAAAGACTGAACAATCTGAGTAAATGAGAAATCTTAAAAGTTATTCACACGTCACAGACAGAAGTAGGTGTACGTTAGCAAGTATTTTCATTTTTCAAAAATAAAAAGAGGTGGGCAGGGCCACTGTATTTGAATCACTAAATGTCGTGATAAATCAGCAAACAGAAGAAATAGGAGGTTCTTATTTTACATTTTAGCTTGTCAATATCAGGAATTTGATTTCTTAATTTGTAAGAAACTACAGACTTTGTATTTGGACATAATAAACATCTAATCTGAACCAATGCTGCATTCAACATACCACGTGAGACACAAAAATCAATATTTAGGGTTTTTTTTTTTATATTTACTTTTAAATTAAGAAATTAACTAATGTATAATACTCAAATTTAAATTATTATCTACAATTTGATACCCAAACTTATTGACATACATTCAGACCTGTCTCGGTAGGGTTAATAAAAATGTATTTCCTTTCAGGTAGTTAAAATCTATTTATTATTAGAATAAGTAAAGTGTAGAATGACATGTTTGATGTTCTTACCTGAGCTTCAGGTCTCCAGTGGCCAACTGGAGGTTCTGGAGGGATCGGAGCTCCTTCACGTATAAAGTCACATGTTTCTACTCTCACTCCTTGTACATGTTTCTGAATCAGTTCCGATGTCTCTAATGCTCTCAGCATGGAAGACTGGATAATCCGGGTAAATGGGAAACCTAGATTTTTGATCCGTTTCCCTACTATGTCTGCCTGTTCTTTGCCTGGAGATGAAAAAGTCTAATTTTTAACAATTTACTACAACACCCCAAGTATTCTTATTGCACTTACGACCAAAGTCAACTGTACATAAAACAATGAGCAAAGATGATCTTTCACAGCACAGAAATATAGCAGGTTGCAAAATTCAGATCACCAACATACTCTCCTTTCAGGAAAGTAATAAATATTATTCCATTTCTTGTAAGCTTCATTACTGCCACAAAGAACTGTACTGCAATATAACAATATAAAACTTTACACTTAACTACAGACCAAGTCCTGTTACTGTTTTTAAACATAATTTATGGATGTTATCTAAATAAATAATAATAATGAAGATGATAAAATTAATTCTATACTAACCCTAAATATCTCATAATATTAAGGGTCTAACAGGTAATCTTGTAGTCATAGGTAGAATGCTCTTATTAACTTCACATAAAAAAAAGCGGTAACTATTTTCTTTGTATTGGAAGCACATCTGAGCTAATTTCATTACTGGTATGCCGAATACGGACACAATCAATGTCATATCCAAATAACATAATTCTCGACTTCAAATCATTTGTGAAGTCTTGATCATTGAAGTGCCTTCAACTACAAAAATAATTCATTACTTTATCATTTACATTCTTAATCACAAAAACATAAAATTATTTCTGTTAATTTGCTACGTTTATTCAATTTTACCCAAACTTCGTCACCTTAACCTGACTAGCTGAAAATGGTATTGCAAATACTGTAAACAAAAAAATTCTACTTCCACAAGCTTTAAATGTAAATCCTGAAATTAAAGTTTAAATTAATGTATTTTTAAACAATTATCTCAATTAGTCATGAAAATAGTATTCTGCAGTGAAACCGTGGCAGCTAAAACTGCTGGTATAAAAAGTATAGTTTTAGAAGTGTAAAACCAAAATAGCAACTACTACAGCATGTCTTTACGCTAAATTTCAGAATCTCACTATAGTTCAAAAATCAATTCTGCAATAAAAGTTTAAACATAGTGGCATATGTGTATGTTAAAAATATTTTGACGAAAAATAAAAATAAGTTGAAAAAAAAGAGTTATCTGAAAAGACATATTATTCATTTCAGTACAGTGAATTCAAAAAATACCTAACTCTGTGAGCTTCCTTTCATAATCTTCACTGGCCATAACATACTGCCCATGTCGTATCAATATCAGATGTCTTGATGCTTTAGGTGTAGCTTTTACTAGCTGGTCATTATACCTGTTTTGTTCCAAAGGGTCCCCATTCTTTGGTGGTTTCACCAAACTATGTGGATCCCTCCTACGTATGTGCAACAGAAATAACTAGACTTTAGTAAATAAAATAAAAAAACAACATATATATATATAAACAAACATAATACCTGCTTCATGCAAACAACTAGAGAATAATGTATATTCTACTGGGCCCAACTGAGGTACGAGTTGAAAAGTACACCCAATTGGACGAGATATTGGGTTGGTACAAGGAAGGACTTCTCCACTTTAATGATACAATGAACACGATCTGCTTCTCTAGAAGCAACTTTGTGTGTTTGTGTGTTACAGGTTCTGATGGAGCCAGCAGCAGCCAGTCATCAATATAATGATGGAAGCACAATCCCTGAGCATGGAGTAGTTGAGCAAAAGCCCCGACTACTCAACAAAATACATAAGGTGCCATTACCAGCCCAACATGCAAAACTGATAAACCTGACCCCTGTGAAAGAATCAAAGATACCAACTGGACCGTGGGTCAACGGGGATGTGGAGGTATGTGTCCGAGACGTGTACCTTAGTTATCCATAGAACCACCACAGAGTGAGAAAAAGACTCCATGGTAAATTGAGGAAGACTTATGAAATGGTTGAGCTGACAGAAATTTATCACAGGATGCCAGTCCCCAGTCTTTTTGGGAACTACAAACAACCAGGAGTAGGATAATGGAGAGGTACGACTGACTGTTCTATAGCGTCCTTGAGAAAGTGTCTGAACTGCTTTGGGGAGTCTCTGGCAGTTTGTGGGATCCAAAGAAGGGGGAAAGTACACAGGACCTATTGACAATGGAGGGAGTTGGAAAGGAAGTGGATGAAGAGTCCTTCAGAAAGCACCTGAAGAACCCAAGGATCAGAAGTGAACTCCCACCCTCCTTAAGTGAAAAAATATTGACAGGCATTCACTGGCACCATTGGTGGCATGTATTCATGCAGTGAGAGATAGGAGGGCTCACTGTGGAAACCCTGGAGAGAGGAATGGGTAAAGGCTGGGAAGTTGTGGGTCAGGAAATGATAATAGGAACAGGGGCAGGTGAAGTCTGAGACAACCAAGGAAGAAATGGAAGAATGATGTTGTGCAGACTTCATCCATGATCCAGAGACATCACAAAAAACATATCTGCTTAAAAATGGTGTCACTCAAAGGTTGTGTGGGTAAGCACACATGAGGCAAAAGTGTGTTCCTAATTGGAAGATCTCAGCAGCAGAGGAGCCATGTTTGGAGAGAGAGGCCTGAGGAGGAAAAATATACGCCACTGTGGAGAATATGAAGGTATGAGTGTCCACCAAAAACCCCTCAGGAGATCGATGGAGAGCCTCAGTGAGAGGTGGATGGTAGACAGGTACCAAAGGAGAGAGATTAGGGTAAACCAGAGTCTGGAAAAACCTAACCAGCAATTCAGGATTGGCCCACAACAATTGCATTAAAGACTCCAGAGGTTGGAGTTCCTATAAGAGGAAAATCTGCTTGGTGATAATCCTAAGCAAAAAGAACCAAAGCTTGTGGGGAAAGAGGCATGGTAGAACCAGCAAATAACTAAGCTTGGATGCATCAGCATGTAAACTGATATCTGGAGAGGGGGAAAATGATGTATTCCAATGCAGGAGTGGTGTGTTGAAGGGAAGGTGTAGGGTCATATGTGACATGGAATGTACCTGTGAAATCATGTCCAAAAAACCTGAGAGAGGCCTGGCTGCTTCCACAGGTAATGTATGAGATTGCATGACATTGGAGCGAGAAGGAAAAGGCTCTCCAAATCATCTAGACCAGGTTCTTCTGGAAAGGGAAGATCTTGTCCAGGTTCGGGCAAAGCCAGTCATCTCATGTAGTGTTCAAGAATCCATCAAACTAAGACTGAGACCTCCTCAGCTGAAGATGTAGAACCTAAAGCCTGAGAAGTGACATTTGAAGTAGTAGTAGTCAAGCTAGTAGTAATCGGAACACAATGTTCCGAATTCATGGTTCAACTGAGATCAATTCACCAAATTAAATAGTTAAGTTTACTCCAACTCAAGTTGTAATTGAAATGCTGAACTATTTCAAATTACTATGTTGAGAAAGAACACAAATTAAGCTAGTACAAATGTGAAAAAAAAAAATTCAACAACGTCTGAATACGATAGTGCCTAAGTGAGAAGTAAAGGTTAGGGTGAGTAACCTGCACTACTATTGGTGGAAGGTTGCTGCATGCTTACTTGCATGCGAAGATGCAGTAGAACTACATTGAATGTGGGGTAGGTGGGAGTTTCAAGGCTATTAGGAAGTGAAAAAATGTGCACATATAGAGGACAGCACTGAACAAGGGAAACCATTATGTGAGAGGAGGTAAGATACAATATTGGAATTATGAAACTCACCTATAATAAACAAATATTTTCAATAAATGAGACCTCAGACACATATAAATTTCAGAAGTCTTGAGACACAGAAAAGTTGAATAAACTTTATCAGTTTTCATAGCAAACATAACATAGAACATTAACAACAATGATCCAACAAGATTTTGTTAAAAATTCTGTTTTACATATTTATTTTTAGTGCTACAAGAAAGTTTAAAAACAATTTAACAAATGTAAAATTATACAATTAGTAGCAGAAACAAGTCTCATTTTTAGATTTATTTATGAAACATTGTTTTATTATTACATGATGATCATTTACACACAAACTCAATTTTTCCTTTAAAAATTAACAAAACGAAATACTTCCTTTCCAAATCTTTTATGTAATATTTCATTAAAAATAAATACAAGAGAATAACAAACTAACCTGTCCCAGTTGAAATCCCACTTAACAAATAAATCTGGATTATTTTTTAACAATGTATTGGCTTGCTGTTTCTCTTCAAAAATCCCCCAAAGAAACCCTGCAGACACACCACTTCCCGCAATTCCAAAAAATAATTGTCTTCCAAATATTCCAACCATGTTTTTCTTCTCTTTTCAACTATCTAAATATATATACATAAACAAGAGTATCGAGTGAAATTAAACTAGAGAGTACTAACTTGTTCATATTTCATAACAAGAAATTAAAATACAGCAAAATACAACTTTATAAACACTATCAGCCTCTTAGCAAGCATATGAATGTTTCTGTATTCATTTGTAGTAGATTAAGTGATAGTTATCAAAGTACTTTACTCTATTAAACTATCTACAAATACACAGTAAAATAAATTTATGGGAAAAAAAGTGTACTACATTTATATACCATGTAGAGAGGTCCAGAGTAATGGTAAAACATGCCAGGACCCAATTCAGACATTTCCCCATTGTGGTACAGAGGCTACAAGTCACACAAGGTGTTATTAGTAGGTCAGGAACTTATGGTATTCAGGCACACTGATCTAACAGGTAGCCAAAAGTTTCCACAAAAAGGCAAGATCAGAAAATGCTTTGTAGAAATTAAATTGGATATGGACAACAAAAAATAAACCAAACTGTTACTTAAAATAACATTTCCATCTGACACCAAACTGGCTAATTCCCTTTTTTATTATGACCTCTCAATATCTGCTAGAATAGAAGTTTTTAAAACATGTCTGCAAAGAACAAGATAAAAACTAATGTTGTACTTCACTTTAAATTCTGTGAAAGGCCCAATTTTGTTATCTTATAATCCTCAGATTACCTATGTCAACAGTTATTAAAATAAATAATGGAGAGAGTCACAAACTCATACCAACATGTACAAGTATCTATTTCACCCCTTGAGATGGTCTTATTCTATTTGACAGGGTTGATACAGACACAGGTTCAAACTGGTACAAGCTTCTATGAGATAACCATTGGTATATGTAACCTTTACCTACACAAAACAATTAGTATACGTTTATGACCTTTCTGACATCTGATTAAGAAAAATGTCATTAACCACATGCAGAACATATATTAGTAAAAGTATACTGCAAACATAAGAACACCTGGTTCTTATGTTATAGAAAGGGTAAATAATTTTTTAGAAGCACTTCATGTATTCATAATAGGTTTAACAGGTACAACTAAAACACCATGCATTTCTGTTTTATAATGTCAATAGTTTAACTTACTAATTCCAAAAATTTATGAATGAAAGTAAAGAAGAATGTACAAAATATGTCATCCTTATTATACCTAATACATCCGTGCCTACAAGGCTTTTCTCTAATATCAGAGCTTATGAGGCTGGCTGGGATATGACCACCACATTAGTGAATAAGATGCAGTTGGTTCCAGTTTTATACATCTGTAGAAACATATAAAATGATGTTGTATACTAACTAACCTTCTTTACCTAGCACTAGAGTACATGCTTCCCACTGGTTACTCATGTACAAACTTAGTTTATGTGTACACTGTTGTTGCTTACCTTTTACAATTAGTTACTCCATGCTATAGGTATTATTTTATTATGGATTTAATTTTTATATTATCTTTTATTTTCAATAAACCAAGTGGCTTTTTATTCTCAGCCACAACCTCTGTATTGGTTTGTATATTTGCAATTGTAATTAATATATTTGCAACATTTCTAACAAAACAAATGAATATTAATGTCCAAAAAACATTTATTTTATTGTCTGATAGAATCATTTACCTTAAAAGTGTATTCACTGACAAGGTATCACAAGTAAATGTGATGAATAAAAGATGTAGCATTCTTGAAAACTTGTGATGCACATATACTTTCTTAGAATCATACAAATCATATACTCCAACACACACCTACGCATTTACCCTTTCAATTTTATTCAACTCCACCAAAAGTGATGCTGGGTCAATCTCTTATCGTGGTGTGTTCTTTAACTCAGTATTGATCACACAATTAACACAGTCTCTATAAGATATGAATAATTTTCTTCATCTTAACATCATAAATACCAACATAAGTCTAAACATTAATCACTTCACAGATTTAAAACTACATATATATATATATGTCATATCTAGCTTTCTTCAAGTTTCATGCTAACTTTTTAAATTGTCTTTTCACTTCTAAGAACTGGTCATCTTTTATTTGTTCTCCTAATAAGACTCCTTTGAAGTCTGGCCATTGGACAGATTTATTTTAGAAAGGTCACCTTACATAAGCTAGCAGATTGAAACAAGTAGCACTCGTCCAACAGCACGAGAGGTCATATAAACATAGGCAGAAACTTGCTACATGTGTTTATGTAAATTAAAGCACTAAGTTTAATTAATTCAACATATATTTTAGTTAGTTACTGTATCAGCTAGATTTAATACATAACATTTAATTAGTTAAATAGTGATAACTACATTAGCCAAAAGTAGGTACAGTACATGAAGCTTTATATGTGCCAGTTCTGTGTTGGTACTCAGTAATTCACTAAGCAGGCCCAAACTTTATGAGGTGTTTTTGGAATAAAGGCTGAAAACACCATTAAGAATGAGGATACCCAAATGATCATCTAAGACGGAGTGGAGATACAGGTTTTCTATGATTTGCCTGTCATTCACAATTAAGACTATTTGTCTTTAATTGTAATTTCAGTAATTCTTCTCTTGGAAATTATTACATAATTGCAAGTCCCCCCCCCCCAATCCTCTAATACTATTAAACTGTAGTATAATTTGGTGGCTCATGTTATTTCAAAATATATATATACATGTACACACACACACACACACACACACATGCATATTTAAAAAATTTACTTTCAAGTTTCTTCCTCAAGAAAAAAGTTTGTTATTGAATGTAGACTTAAAAAAAAGTCACAATTTTAAAATTTTAGATTTATAAGAGCAAAATCTATTATATCACTTGGAGATACTTATAAAGTACAGAATTCAATACAAGATAGCTAACTTCTTTATTACACTGTATAGGAAACTACGGATTATTTGTATAATTTACACCATAACTAAAAATTACAGAAAGCATTCTGATATGCATTTAAAAACAATTATTTCACCAAGGGTGATCAAAAGGTTTGCCTCATGTTTATGTACTATAGTGTTTATCTTTTTTTATGTATTTATGCTCTTATGTAAAAACAATATTTCATCTACAAGGGTAATAACATGCAACATATGAAAGATTGTAAAATTAATAGTTAGTAGCTAGAATTATGATGAATTAAAATAAATGATTTTGTCAGTGTTAGCTAGATGGAAGATATAAAACATGCAGCAAATAGAAGGCAACAATTTTTGAGATGAGTAATATGTAGAGTTACCAAACTGAAATCATATCAGTTTTTAGCCTTGTTTTCGTGCCATGAACAGAAATAGTTCCAATTTGTCTGGACCTACATACGAGTTTGATATGTACAGTTTGTCATTATATACAGCTCTTTCAAATTTCACTTGGAGAATCATCTACCAACGAAACATCACTCAATAATCTTTCCTCCCTCTCTGCTGCATTTTCTTAACCTTAAATGTCATTGGTCAACCATGGAAATTATGGTTTAAAGACACATCAGCCTCACTCGATAATGTTTCCTCGCTCTCTGCTACATTTTCTTAAAATTAAATGTCATTGGTCAACCATAGAAATTATGGTTTAAAGACACATCAGCCTCACTCTATAATGTTTCCTCCCTCTCTGCTACATTTTATTAACCTTAAATGTCACTGGTCAACCATGGAAATTATGGTTTAAAGATACATCAGCCTCACTCTATAATGTTTCCTCACTCTCTGCTACATTTTCTTAAATTTAAATGTCACTGGTCAACCATTAAAATTATGGTTTAAAGACACATCAGCCGTAAAAATGAAAACAAGGAAGTAACAATTATATTTTTAGTAAGTTCAAAATAATTTAAGTTGTATTTATTATTTGTTGAACTATACAATCTTTTAATAATGGTTTTAAAACATGATGCAATGAACATCAGATTATTTAGCAAATGTAAAAGAAGTGTTACTGTAACTCAAACTGTCCCAGTTTTTCACTGTGAAAACCTGGTAACCCTAATTTTTTGTGTGCTATCAACTAACAGGGAAGTAATTAAATATCTCATTACAGCAGCATTTCAGTGATGTTTTGCAGCCTGAGGTTGATGCTGTTGTAGTTTTGGATTGTTTGTTTCACAATTCTACCAAGCTGGCTAAGACTGTGAATAACACAGGCCTGTGAATTTAAACTTCATAAAAGTTGTTTTGGTTTTAATAACAGATTTTCCATAATTCAGCTACGCAGATTTTGATTATATTATTAATTTTTTTCTATCGGGAAGAAAGAAACTCTTACAAAAATCAAATTATTATTTTTTTTACCACAATGAACATTTTAATTTTTGTTAACAAAAATACAAAGAAACTGAAGAAAAAAAGGAAGAACATTGATGTTAAGTGAATATGCAGCCTAATTCATCCTGATTTTATTTGTTAAATCTACGTCTTTTAGTCTCAAAACTACGTGTTGTGGTCTTTCTTTTATGTAATGCGTTATGATGTTTTGTGAAAAATTTGTACATATTATTTTCAGATTCAGTGTACAGGAATTACTGTAGAACATGTAAAAAGTTCAAGACAATAAAACTATCACAGGGCTGGAAGTACGTAGTTCCAAGCTAGGGCAGTACGAGACCTGGAACACAGTTTGCTAAAGAGCAGTATCTTTCAATATGTTTTACACAAATATTAAATGTAGAAGAAGCTTATGGCAGATGGCACAGACACTTTTATATTGTTCCTAGATTTACAGATTTGTTTATTAGATAAGTAGTAATGTCACTATGCTGCATATGAATAAAATTTAGTTTTATAGGTATGAAATAGTTTAGTATAAACAATCAATTAGCTGATAAAAGTTGTGTGAAATATTAAAATAAAGTTAAATGTACGTTAATCATGCTGAACCTTATTAATCGGGGTAGGAATAGTTGTTCAAACATTATGTGTGGAATCCCACAGGTTGGATAACAAAACCTGTGATAGTGGCAGTCTTGCTACACATATGTAAATAATTCTTAAAATTAAACCACCAAAGTTAAGCCGCAGGTAATAAGAATACTAAAATAAACTGTTAGCTTACTATTATTCATAAATTTTAACAATATGGCAATAGTTTATCATGTCTTACAGCACAGAATTATACAATAATCTAAGTTACAATATAATACTTTGTTATGTAATTTTATGCTTTAATTATTTTAATTTCAAAATCCATTCTTCAGTAATGATATCTTCTTCAGGATGTAGGGCAGACATGGAAAAACAACACCAATTTTAATGAAAATAAGTAACACACTAGGGATGAACTAAAGTTAGTAATACACACACTTGTAAAAGAAACTAACACCATACTTCTGTTGATAAACTTTAACAGTAAATACAATAATTAATTAATTAACATGGCAGACAGCCAATAGTTTATGCAGTACTTACCAAACAATATTTTTAATATTTAAATATGAAAGTATTTAGTTTAGAAGGAAATTCTCTGAATTTCCCAAATGGTGTTTTTGGGGATAGTATCCTACCTGCCTCACACAACTCATGTTAACTAAAGTTTAATCATCAAAAGTGTAGGTTGGCTATTAGTATTAGTGCTGTTCAAGTAAAATTTTCTAATTTTTAAACCCTTGAATTTCTTAGTACTTAAAAAATTAGAAATTTGGAGCAAAGCTACAGTTGGCATAGTGAAGGCTTGGTTGAACAACCAAACAATAACGCTGTAATTTATATATATAGTATAACTAGTTGAATGGTACAGAGAGTTCACAGAATACAATACTTACCAAACAATACCATACATAAGGAAAGTAATTTCCATATGGAAAAGGAACCACGACGTTGAGTGCAACATAAATTAAATAGACCAGATTTGCCTAATAGTAATATCGATACCACAAACAGTGACAAATATACCCGAGTATCATTTGTTATAGTTACATGTAGATAAACTTTATCAATACATTATGACTCACTTATAAATTAAAATGTACATCAAGAAACGAATAAACAAATCAGTGAAGTACAGGAGCCTAGACTCTGCTCAGTCTGGTCCGTTTTACTTTTACACTGTATTTAAATTTAATTCAAATTCTATTACAAATTTAAAGTCCTGTGGCGAAAAATAAAACACGTATTTAATATAAAAAATGCAATACAGAGAGTAATTAGGGGGTTTCTCACCGTAATTTAATCTATTTACAAAATTCCACCTGTATCCGTAAGCCTACAAAATTTATCTTCCCTTCCTCGTAAACCATATGAGAAAATTAACGCTCTAATAAAAGAAATGTTTAGGAGGTTTGATCAGGAGTACTAGCGTTGTGATGCGTCCAATAAACAGACGAGAAAAGAACATTACAATCTAATAGTTGACGTCATAAATTTGATATTGATATACAACTGTTGAATTCATCCCTATATATTATATATACTTGACATAATTTTTAAAACCTTTTGTAATCAAGCAAGTCATGGTATTTATGACTGAAACCATCCAATCACAATCAGTTTGTGATTAACACGTGCTTTAGGTGTTCGCGATGAAGCAAATGGTATACATTAATACAGGTATTGTTTAACTTCGATTATGTTTCACATAGCACAAATGTGTTTTTGAAAAATCCGTTCGATGCAGAGAGAATGTATTTTTTCTCTACATAACCACATATACACATGCAATGGAGCGGAATAAGCCAGTATGGTTTAGTAAAGGTTGAAGAGATCATATTACTTATAGTACTAGGGATAAACATAATAAATTCAAGAAATTTAAACTTACTGGAAATAATAAATAAGGACTTGGAGGCCTGGTATATAGAAAATCAAGAGAGCTGGTTAAATAGGAAGGTAAAAGGGCAAAACTATATGATAGAGGGTTGGCTGAGAGAGTTAAATCAAACAATAAGGAATTCTTTAGGTATATGATGGATAAGCAAAATGTTAGGATGAGGATTGGGCCTCTTTAAAATGGTAGTAGGGAGCTGATCTCAGAAGATTATGAGATGTTAAACTTATTAAGTTATATGTTCTCTT
>NW_013669533.1:12272-16385 GCF_000517525.1 Limulus polyphemus | reverse complement strand
ATATTCATGTCACAGTGATGAGCTTTAAATTAATATTCATGTCACAGTGGTGAGCTTTAAATTAATATTCATGTCACAGTGGTGAGCTTTAAATTAATATTCATGTTACAGTGATGAGCTTTAAATTAATATTCATGTCACAGTAGTGAGCTTTAAATTAATATTCATGTCACAGTAGTGAGCTTTAAATTAATATTCATGTCACAGTAGATTGGCCGTAGAATATGAATTTATAAGAACTTAAGTTGAAACTAGATTTTGGATTCATTCTTTTGGTTAGCTAGAGGAAGCCAAGTACATTTTCTTCACTTATGGTCTGTGAATATTTGCCTAAAGAAAAGCATTAATTGTTCTACAGTGTATTCAAGAAACTGGTTTTCATAGTTTTTATCTATAAACTGCCTGTTATTTCTGTGGTGGTCAGGCCCACTGATAACAAATAGATAACTTCAAAAGTTCCCTCAAACACAGCTTTTAGAAATTTTATAAAGACCATAAATCAAACATGGGCAGCAAATGAAAAAACAAAAAAAAAAACAAACACATAAGAGAAAAATTTAAAACAAAATTTGTATTCAGTAGAAGTTCAAGTTTTTACATTTGCTGATTGGCTTAAAGTCCTGATGAAACATTAAAGGGTTGTTGGGGTTCAGGTGAAGTTATTCTAAGACGTGCTCAGACAGAACAAAGACAAGAGAAATCCTAATATACTGCAGAGAAATTGGACAAACTTTTATAGGTGCAGTATACCAGAATCCAATGCTATATATGTCACCGACTAATACAAATAACATTTGTAGAAGAAAAAAAATCCTAACTCATATAAAGTTGTACAAATAAATGAACGACACCTTGAGATGGGTTTCTAATCATTGGCGTATATTCAATCTTTGCCTGAGTTACAGGATTAATATGTGTTTATGACCTTTCTACATCCAGTTGACAGGAATATCGTACTACGTGCAGAACATGCACCCGCACAAACATTTACCCGAATGTGTCTGACTAAGAACATATTATTGATCTTTGAGGAGAGCAGTTCTTTGATTAGAGGAAGAGTTATGACTTACTGGTGAAGTTTTGTCCATGTGTTAATCTTTTATCCAGCATAATTTGTACCATAACAGTGTAGTTGTTCATGTAATGTGGTAGTATAAATAGCATCTCATTCACTGGACGAAAAGCCTCGTTGGCACAGGATATAGCAAATATAATGTGGTTGACGCACAATTAAATATTTTTCCTTATTTTCACTCGTATGTTCTTAGAATTTATATACACTCCATTTAGTTTACTTACTCCACCTTTCAATTTAATAGTCCAACCTGATGATCACCTTTAATATACTACTATACTAAATATCTAAACATGTTTTTCAGAGATCAGGTCATTTTGAATATCGATCTGAGCTTTAGTTAGCTCATTGTTTATAGTTTAACTGTACTTGCTGTGTTTGTGAAAATAAATGAGGAAAAAATAAAACATTACGTCCACTACCTGTTGCAACACTTGAAGTTTCATTCTAAAACAAAACAATTAATTGAACCATTAGAATGTCAAAAACCCTAATATTTTGATTTTTTAAACTGTAGAAATGAACAGAATGTTTTTTGAGTGAGCAATAAAGAAAGAAAATGGATTGGCTTAAAGGCCTCTGAGAAGAAGAGAAAATTATTTTGTTGCCAGGGGTGAAAGAAACTCCTCTCCCCTATCCACCCACTCATGTTTTATACAAATCAACACTGTTAGTTTATGTAGACCAATATTTGAATATACACATTTTAATACTGACAGCTTCTACAGTTAATACAAAAAATAAGTATATTTTAGGTTTGATTTGAAAACATTTTCTAGGTTTTAATGGTTTCAAAAGTAGTACCTAATTCATGTGCATATATCACACCTGACAGTGGTGTGAAGCGCTGTATATATATTTTTTACAACAATGTAACTCAACACCTTAAAATATCAGTAAAACCTATTATGATAAGTTGAAACATAAAATGACCTTGATGAATTGATTTGCCAGAACAGTATGCAGGCACTGAAATTCTTATTGTTGCACCACATCAGACTGTACTGTCTCACTTTCACTAGTGTGTGTGTTGCCCATGGCTACTTTTTGTTCTCTCCTTAAAATCAGTGCAAGTGTGTAGTGTAGCTATGGATCAGTTTACTTTCAAAATGAACATGATCACAGAGCAAAAAATATGTTATTTAGAATACAGATTCTTTTCTTAAGTTGTACTAAATTAAACGAACAATGTATATTGAAAATATTTTGTAGAAAATGAAATTTGAAAAATAGGAATTATTTTTGTGGGCTTTTATTAAGGTATGAAATTTTTCAAATTATAAAACAGTAATAATTGATAAAATGTTTTTAACTTATAAAAACGGTTTACAGAGACATATCATTCACAGCTTTTGTTGAAATATAAATATTAAAATCAATTGATATTTTTATCACTTATATAAAATGTGTTCAGCTCATGCTTCATTTTCACTATTTTCAGTCTTAGTTTTTCTCCAGATGGTGCTGCTTGTTAGGAGCTCCCCCATTCAAAATTACCACAAACTGCACTGTATTTAACAACAATAATTTGCGATATATAAAATTAGGTCATATATTTTCGTGATAAGGGAGCTCTGTCTCCAGAGATATGGTAAGCAGGTGTATAAGGGAAGTTTGGGTACAGTGGGTATCTTAGGTGGTTTGACAAACAAATTAGTTAAGAAGTTATTTTCTCCAAGAAATGCATAGGGTAGCCATTTTGAAAGAGAATGGAAGTAATTTCTTTGTGAGGGCTAGATAGGATGTTTCTAAACTTGAAAACTTACTGTCTTATCATCTGGGCCTTCACAAATACTCTATTGAATTTAACTTAATATAGCAATAAAAAAATTTTATTTGCATTTCTCAGTTCTAAGCATATCACTTCTACAACTTTCTGTACTTATAGCAAATTACTACTGCAAGTGAATTTTATTAACTTAAAGTCAAACCTGCTGTTTTTTTTTAATTATGCAAAAAATGATCAAACATACAATTCGTTTGTATTAAGCATAAACCATGGAATAATTTTTATACAAGACAGTAACCCTTAAATATAACTTTCATATGGTTATGTATTTTTCTTGTAATTTTAAAATGTTTATAATTATTCAGCCTCATAAAGAGATTAATGATTCTACAATATGTAGCTCATGATGTATCCTATAAATATCTGCTGAAGAAACTTGATAACAAGGAACACAGCCATCTCAAAACTTTTATCTGCTGTAGAAGTATACAAACATGAGTTTGTATATATATATCTATTTTGAAAGTCAAAAAATAAAGAAAAAATGCACATCAAAAGTAAGTACAGTCATTTTTTAAAGTATAAAATATTTTGTATTTTACTTAAATTGAAATATTGTAAATAACATGAAAGTTGATCAAAACTTTTAATTAAAGATATCCTGATGTATAGAGATATTTTGCATGTTCTGAGGTTTTGAACTTTTATTACTAAAATAGTAAGTATAAACACAGTAATGTGTGTGAGGTGTTTTATTTCACTCTGTACTTAAAAGCTGTTGGTCTTCTTTTTCAAACTTTTCAGTAAGGTCAGAAGGTATTTCCACATTTTTAAGGTTTTCCATCCCAGGTTCAGGATCATCACCAATCAAAATATCCACAAGGTTTTCACATGCAAACAATACAGGATAAGACTTCTCCCATTTGTGTAACTCCCGCATTATAATATACGTCTGTTTATCTCTTAGAAAAGTTCGCCCATATTTTGTAGCACACAGCTGGAATGTGATACAAATCTGAATATTAAT
The DNA here is from genome assembly GCF_000517525.1 of Limulus polyphemus. Classification (NCBI taxonomy): domain Eukaryota; kingdom Metazoa; phylum Arthropoda; class Merostomata; order Xiphosura; family Limulidae; genus Limulus; species Limulus polyphemus. The sequence continues at coordinate 12,554 of NW_013669533.1, read as the reverse complement.
TTAAAGCTCACCACTGTGACATGAATATTAATTTAAAGCTCACCACTGTGACATGAATATTAATTTAAAGCTCACCAATCAGTTTGATAGATCTATGTTATCAATACCCTTATTAATCTTAAACATCTCAGTCAAATCTCCTCTGACTCCTCTCCAAAGAAAACAAGTTAAGAGATTTTATTCTCTCCCCATACGACAATTGCACAATCACCTAGTGGCTCTTCTCTGAACCTTCTCCAACAACTCAATGTCCTTCCTGAGGAAGGGAGCCCAAAACTGTAC
>NW_013669533.1:9855-11828 GCF_000517525.1 Limulus polyphemus | reverse complement strand
TGTAACACGAATATTAATTTAAAGCTCATCACTGTAACACGAATATTAATTTAAAGCTCATCACTGTAACACGAATATTAATTTAAAGCTCATCACTGCAACATGAATATTTCAGTAATTTCTACATATACCAAGATTGAGGAGAAAAAAGTGCTAACACTGTAGAAATCACACATAGCTAGTAATTTTATTTTCCATTGAGTTTATAATACGTGTAAAGCTGTTCGGTGTAGATATGGATTAGTTTACCTTAGAAATTAACAGGATTACAGAGCAAAAAATATGTTATTTAGAGCACAGTTTTTAATGGAAAAGCTTTTCATATAAGACACTAATCCTTTAATATAACTTCCATATGGCTGGAAATTTAAATTTTTACTGAGGATTTTATATTTTAGCATTTCTAAGACAGATCGCGTGGATGTTTGTACAGACCTCTGGCTTATGTATGTGTGACTAAAAGATATGAAACACAGTGACTTTGGCGTGCCTAAACTTTTTACATTTAATTAAGTGTTGCCTACAGTTTACACCTCAGGTGTAGGTGATAGCTATATATTACACTGCAATGATTATATATTTAACACAGCTATAACATGAAATTTGAAAAAATACCTGAGTAATTGCTTCTATCAACATCTTCCGTATATCTGGCTCGGGCTCTCGCTTCTTATCTTCACTAAGATATTGAAGATCAATTGGTAATTTTTCCATCTCATCATCTGGAAATTGTTCTGGTCCTGCTAATGGAAGCAACAAATGAGGGAGGATGTCCACACTGTCTCCTAGTAGCCACTCATGACAATCTGAAAGTACACACTGATTTTATATTTAATTCTGACATATAGTGTTAGAACAAGAAAAAGTTCAGCATAGCAGCTTGGTGTAAGAATAAAATCACATTTCCATTATATTAGATTCTAGTTATCTTATGTAATAATAAAAACAAAAAACAAAAGCTCCTGAAGATTTCATTACTAAAAACAAAAAAAATAGTACAATAACTACAATTCTAATAATTATCCTTATGCTCTTAATGAATGATTGTTTACGTGTTTATTTGAAAGAGGCAATCTTACACTTGTTTACAGTCAATAAGGATTGGATTAATAAAAAACGTTTATGAACTTTCTCTGAAAAATAGATTTAATGTAGCAATCAGTCTCCATGAGCTTTCAGTACATCGGTAGCACTGCCTATGTAGGGATGGCTTGGATTGTTCATCGAAATGGTATTTTGAATATCTCCTCAATAGGTCATCAGAACTTTACAATACTACACAGTGTATATATCCTTTTTTGACAATATTGAAATAATGACTAAGTCACAAATTCTGGGAATGTCTGTAAATATTATAGCAAAAAGTTTGAATTTCTTGTTCTTCTTTATTACATGATAACTCAAAAACCAAAACAATGGTGGCAACCAATTTCACTGAGGTGACAGTTTCAAACGGAGTATCTACTTTTATAAGTATTATTAATAACTAGTAGTAATAAAAAAAAAATCACAATTCTAGTGTGAATGATGTTATCATTACCCCTTAAAGTTTGCTTTCTTACAGACATTTGTTGTTCCTTTAAAAAGCTTACATACAGAGTGAAACAGGAATTACCAGCCAGTAATAGATAAACAATAAATATTACAGTTGGAACCTTATTGTATTTATAACCAAGTTATAAATATAACTTTCCTATGTTTATTGAAACACTGCACTTAAAAAAAAAAAAACAAGTAAAGAAAAACTTTTCAAAAAAGGAAGTAAATGTAGGGATGGCTAATATCAATCCTTCAGAAACACAATGCAAACAAGATAGTAGGGATGGCATTTGCATTATCCCTACCTAATTAAAATATAGCAACATATATAACTATTCAATCACAATTAAGTTTATTTGATCATACTTTTGTCTGTTAACATTCTATTACATTGTGTGCCTGTGCTATTATGTAGGGGATGATGCAAATACCAT
>NW_013669533.1:6247-9591 GCF_000517525.1 Limulus polyphemus | reverse complement strand
GTAGGGATGATGCAAATACCATCCCTATTATCTTGTTTGAATTGTTTTTGAAGGATTGATATTAGCCATCCCTACATTTACTTCCTTTTGGAAAAGTTTTTTCTTTACTTGTTTAATAACAATGACCTCTGGTTCCTTCAGGGATATTGTTAAAATACCTGGTCATAAACTAAAGAAACTATTATCTGATAACTGAGCAGGGCAGGATAAAACCTAAAGACTATCTTTAACAACTGCTGCATTACAGATGTGTGAACTATTATCTTGATTTACATCATCACTATTGTATGACAGGATAATCATGGACTCCTGTTATGTTTGTATTAACACTAGTTATTATCCTGAGTTTTAACAATTCCACACAAACAAAATATAAACCGCACCATAACAGAACCACCTGGCTTTCCAGTTGGAGGTGTACATTTCCTTGGACTGTCTTTATGCATATGCACATCAACATAATGGAGAAAGGATGAGTATCGACTCATATGTTGCTATGGTGACAGTACCAATCCAGCAGAAGTATATGTTTTTTTTTGGGGTTTATACAAACTTTCAGTTGCATAAAATCCCATGACTTTTCCGGGTCCATACAACAGGAATTTTCAAAGGCAGCATAGGGCGAATAAACACACACACAGAAAAATAATAATATTTGAAACTACACTCTCTAGGCATTTTTATGGTCACTTAAATTACAATTTAAAATACCACTGACAAGAGTTATTCCTCTTTTTGAAACATAACGCCCTTAGCATTTTTCCAACAGGTGTAATAATATGCATGTGTAAAAAGGTTGCTTGTGCTGGAATACAAACTCACCAACAGGTGTAATAATACGCATGTGTAAAAAAGGTAGTTTGTATTCCAGCACAAGCACACCAAGAGGAAAGAAACAGTTTTTAAATCTTACCTCCTTAAAACCCATAATTTTTTGCACATTCTGCCAGAATTATTTTCATGATTTCCTAATAATTATCACCATACCTTATAAAATTTCAATTTTCTTAATTTTGTTTTTTCCCTTCAGCATCAGAGGTGCCCACATGAAACACTGTTGAGCAAATAGCTTCAAACCTCTCCCTGATGAATGTTTGGCATCACCATCCAATGGGTAATTGGGATTTTCTGACGGGTGCTGGTAGCATCCGCTTGGGTTTAAGGAGTTAAGAAAGATAACTGTGTATATTATTTTGATCTAGCCCTACATGTGAATAGTTTTATTATTACGGACAAATAAATCAAATTCCCATGTTAGATATTAAATGCAGCTTGTTTTTGTGATACATGTGAGATTTTGGCATGTTTAAGTTTAAAAAGAATCTAGTCATGAAAGTTTAAGCTCTGCTCAAGTGTATTTTAAACTTTTCTAACAGAGAAAGCTTTTTTTCTGGAATTTTACGGGCTGGTACAAGAAAATGTTTCCTTCTTGATATAATTAATACATCTAAGATATTCACTTTGTTTGTGTGACAAACTAAACTGATAATTATGTACTTGTTACATCTTAAAGGAAAAATCAATTATTTAAGAAAGGAACACCTGCTTTTCCATAAATATATGAAAATTGTAAATATTCAGAGAAATACCAATTTTATTTACAAATGCCTTTCAATTTATAATTAAACTAAATAGTCATGATTTTCCTTAAGATTGATCGAGTTCTTTACAGCTGAGATTAAGACGTATCACTTCTCAATCGTGCAAGAAAAGCGTTATCGTAATATTAATGTATTGGATTCTCTCATTTTTCAAATAACTCATGAATTCCTCTCTGTTGTCATTTTTTATGAATCTCTCAATGATTATTACAACACAAAATTTAGTTTAATTTAAAAGTAACTAATTATAATGAACTTGCAACTATGCTACAACTGGTACTACTAAACATACCGCTTGCTTATTTATCTTCTTCCATAGACCTTGTTGCTATCAAGAACACGGCACTGGATCCATGATTAGGCATAGTGCATTTTGTGTTTGACGCCTTTCACATGGTTCATAAGTGCTGCTTCCTCGATGCTGCTTATGTCAAAGTTCTTTAAACACATCTTACAATGCATTGTATGTTTGCTTACTCCTCTCTCTAGCCATAAGCATAGTCGTGCATCAAAGAGCCGAACCACATTGAATATACACAAGCCCATCATTATCTATTCACTGTTAAAGAACACTGATGTTCAAACCTGAAACCCAAGGTTTTTTTCAGAGATGCGAGATTTATGAAATATTCATTATTTTTGAATGATTAATTACTGTGAATTGTGAGAATATATTCAAAGTCCCATTTGAATTGATTCATGGGATCAACAAGCTACATGATGGAAGAAATAACTAGTCTAATAATATAAACTCATGAAATGGTTCAAAAACTCTTGAATCTAGTACGATAATCATTCGAAAATTTCCAACTCAAATTTACACACAACATCCACACCATAATAATAATACTTATCATTATCTTCATTATTATTATATACATCTTGAGATTTGCTTAGTACTGAATTACTTGTATTTTGTTTATGAAACATAAATGTAAAATTTCTTTTGTTAATTTACTGCTATGAATGTTCCTCTTTTTCCATTTGGGACTCAAATTTAATTACTTTTAATGGGTTTGTTTCAAATCAGTACAGTCAATGGCAGCGTTGTGCTTTGGTAAAATTTAACGTTTTATTGTAAGAGATCTGCCGATCCAACCGGGAAAGCTAACACACGGACAAGTATGATAACGTTCTTATCAGTTAAACTTATAAATTTGAAAAGGCTAGGAGACAGAAAAAACAACTATGGTTTACTATTTTTTATTCATTTTTACTAGCTACAGTTATAGGTGAGCTTTTGTTTTGTTAAACTATTGACTAAACTATGTTTAATTATATAGTTTATATTCTGATGTTTTGATCAGGATTTTAATCAAATGTAATTGTGTCAACCTATATTTCATGTTTAAGAAGAACAACTACCGAGACAAGAAACTTTAGACTGAAAATCTAGTAATCTTTCCATTTAAATAACCTTTAATAACCACTTGCTTCATTCTAGATGTGTTGACGGTTTCATTTCAGTGAATCAAATGTAATTGTGTCAACCTATATTTCATGTTTAAGAAGAACAACTACTGAGACAAGAAACTTTAGACTGAAAATCTAGTAATCTTTCCATTTAAATAACCTTTAATAAGCACTTGCTTCATTCTAGATGTGTTGACAGTTTCATTTCAGTGAATCAAATGAGCTCATCTTTTGAATCAACTCATAAATTGAATGTTTTCAACTGTTTTGCATAGTTATTAGCAGTGGTCGGCAACCTTTTTTGATCGCGGGTCAATTATTATTATTTTC
>NW_013669533.1:0-6210 GCF_000517525.1 Limulus polyphemus | reverse complement strand
TGAACTGAACAATGATTGTGCCCTTACGGGTTGCAATGGTGAAGCCAACTTTTGGCGGGTAAGCCAAATTATTGCAGCGGGTCACTTAGTGACCCGCGGGTCATAGGTTGCCAACCACTGGTTATATGTAAGTCATATAAAGCATATACGCCCTTGCTTATAATATTTTATGCTGTAGATATTAAAATAAGTTATATATTCTTTAATAATCTAAGCTGGCAAAAAAAAGGGACCAAAACTGAACAAACTGCCTATAATTTAAGCATTTTCCATAGCTCTCATGCACACTTTGAATTTTTCCAAGACTTTTAAGGCCTGGAAATTTTGGTCTTTAAGTTGCAGAACCTGTAAGAGCCCTGTTTATGAGTAATGAATTGATTGTGTTTAGCTGCATTACTACATCCTAAATGTAGATAGTTGAACTCTTGTTGCATAGTTTTAACCAAAGCTAGCTTTTCGTGTCTATCATTTAGGCTAAGCATATTCTGGCTCTGTTTATAATGCAGACGTCCCACTTATACATAATCTTCCTCTCACTGCTGCTCGAAGGTTTGAAGAGTAGCAGATCGTGCTGACATTGCCTTTGAAACTATTGCTTTTGGTATACGAGCAATATATACAGTCTTGATTACAGATGCACTTCCTCTGCTATTATCCTTTGTTTGTAGTCTGTTTAATGCTTCTGGCAGACATAATGCCTGGACCCGAAGCATAGTAGGGGTGGTGAAAACACTATACACCTGATACTGAGGTTGATAGGACTTGTATTTTTAGTATTCAAGTTCTTTTACTTAAAAGAAGGAGTTAAATTGCCTATTAAAACTAGCAGGTGTGTTAACCCTTTTGTTCAAATGCAGCAAACATATCACATCTTTCAAATATCTTCAAGATAGCTAAAAAAGTCACACATTCACTACATATGTTGAAAGGTAAATAAATATTTAGTCCCTCACCTGTATCAAAACAACAATTTCTCAATACTCCCACAATCCCTGCACGCCTTATGCTTGAATCCATGTAGGTAGTAAAAGGCAACAACTGTTGAAGTAAGCAGCGGTTTCGATCCATTATCATTCTGGAAAGGTAGAATATTTTACAAAGTATTTATTATACCTAACACTAATAAGAAAGAATGACACAAGAAAGCTAACTTTCAGTGAAATTTATAAAGGCTATTAATACATGTGCTTCTTTCTATCATGTTCTAATAAGAGAACTAGGACCAATAGGTGGCATTCTCGTGTTTGTATGAAGTCTACTAAAACCTTCAGAAATTGAACTACCTAATCATTAATAAAACAGCTCTTGATACATGATAATAGTTTACTTTTTATTCATACATCCTCTAATTGTTTCAAGTTTCAAAATTTGTCAGCACCTACTATATATATAAATTAGAATTCAGTTTCAGACTGCATGTAATAATGTGATATTTCCAGATATAAATGTTTGGTAAAATTATTTCCTTTTTAATAAGAATGGTTCTGCTACTTTGTATCATCAAATAAAAGCAAACAATTTATTCAGTTCTGTTTCATAAGTATCAACTTGTAAGAAAAAAAAAAGCCATGATGTCTTACTGTGCTCACACATAAAAAAAAATGATGCTAAAGGTTGAACTAAGGTTTACTTGTCTGTTTTTTATAAATATATTATGCAACATAGCTCTTATAAAACTGTACCTTTTAAAAACAAGGCAACATGTAACATACCATACACTTTATTAGCATGGCTGTGTGGTCTATCACTGATAGTTGTTTATCAAAGTATGCTTTATATGTTCAAGAACATGCTCTCTTTTTACCTGTGCTATAAAAAAAACATACCCGGGACTTAAGATTATGTTTCTATAGGATCAGTTATGCAAGTTGTACTAACTCTTGGACAACGGGTAGTTGTGTCAAGTTACATAACACGGATGCTACATAATGGTAGTCTGAATGGCGGTCCACATCACATAACACTTCTACTAGATGCTCCAATCGCAATCTCTCTTTTTGAAGATATGGTAGTACCTGTTCACAGCAAGATTTCCAGTGGGTGATATTAGATATAATTCTACATGATAAATCAGCATGTTTGTCTTTCTGAATAATCCATTGGAAAAGTTGGTCAATAATTGGAATATCTTTAACCTTAACTATACACTGAGAAAATGGTTCTTCTGATGTCAAGTTTATCAGGCATTTTAAAGCATTCTCTCTCAAAGATTCCTTTTCTTCTTGAAGCAGTTGGCACAAAACACTCACACATTTTTCACTTGCTTTCAAAAGACAGTTCAGACCATCTTTTGTACCTGTTAAACCTGATAAAGAAAATTTTGAAGAATTATGAAGGTGCAAATATACGAAAAGAACAAAACAATTAAAAAACTAGCATTCATTTTCAAATCCCAAATAATCAACCATTTTGATTAATGTTTACAAAATATTCTAGATATTTTAGTCAAATCTATATTTTTTAAGTCATAGTTACACAGAAAAATATAAAGTAAAGGTCATACTTCACACAACAAAATTTCCTTTAACATGGTTTATCAGTTTCCTTGCAATAAAAACTACAGTTGATCTTAATTAACATGGTTTAAAAACTTTCTTACAATAAACCACAAAATAGAGTTGTTGATAATTTACATAGTTTGTCTCAATAACATATAAACTAGATATGTCAAGTTTGGTGATAACTGTTCCAGCTGTATATGTCCAAGATTGGTGACAATCGTTCCAGCTGTATATGCCAAGATTGGTGACAATCGTTCCAGCTGTATATGTCAAGATTGGTGACAATCGTTCCAGCTGTATATGCCAAGATTGGTGACAATCGTTCCAGCTGTATATGCCAAGATTGGTGACAATCGTTCCAGCTGCATATGCCAAGATTGGTGACAATCGTTCCAGCACCCACACACACCAACTTTAGTCAAATAATGGTTTAGAAAAAAGGATGGGTTTTAAAAATGTGTATTTTTAATTTTCTTTAGGAGTGGGTGTGCTTATATAGCCTTGAAAGAACAAATCATCTTTTATTGTCCGTATTTTATTGGTTTAGCATGTCTTTTAAAATCTCTTCATAATTCAAGGCTGCCCTTGCACACTTGCCCCTGAGAAAAATGAAAAATCTAAATTTTATTTCAGGAAATTATTAATTCTCCTCTCAAACTCTTAATAATGTGCTTACCTCACTACTGCTGATGACAACTCATTTCATAAGCTAATTATGCTGTTATAAAAATAAACATTGTCTTAAATGGAACCAAGCATGTCTTTTTACAAATATTAAACTTGTGTCCTGTCATCCTGTTCTCTTCAGAATAAAAAACAAATAGGAAGCCTTTACTCTGTTGATTCCACTGAATAATCCTGTAAACTTTAAAATGGTTACCTCTCTTTCTTTTCTCAAGAGAAAATAGATCTTATCATAAGGCACCCCTTACCTAGAATAATCTTAGTGGCCTTCTAAGTCCTTGTTACTATTACTACTATTGAACTTTATATATTACTGTCTGTATCTATAAATCAGGATGATTAAGAAACAAATATTTACCTAACAAATTCTTTAAAATATGTTCTCTGAAAACCTGTGATTCTGATTTTTCAAGTATCTGTAACAATTCCTCTAAAGCTGAGTCCTCCATCTTCCTGAAATAAAGAAATTTTGGATGAATTGTCTCCCAGTAACTAATCGCAGGAACAAACCAAAAAAGCTAAGCTTAAATAACTAGCAGACTAAGTTAAGTTCACACCTTTTCTTAATAAAAAAATATTTCAATATTTTTATTTATTCAGTTAAAGTTTTAATTATTCATTTTTTAAATTAAACTTTTAAAATATTTTTAAGTGTGGATTTCAGTGAACTATAAAACCTAAAAAATAATAATAATAAAAGAATGTTCTATTTTGAATTGATGCTAGGATTTAATTACTTTACCCAGTTTATCTCTCAATATATTTCATACAAAAGTGAACCAGAAGAACATGTGAAGAATGACATACATAAGTATTAAAATGAAATCAGTTTGCTTCACTTTTTTAGTTAGTATTGAGAATCATGAGTTAAGAGGTATAAAAAATGAAGCTACAGAGAGGATGCTGAGAAAACGTTAGTTACGAGTTTGACAGTGATAAGTTACTGATGCCGAGTTAGTAGCACAGTAAAGGCTACTAAAAAGTTTATGATAGTATCTCAAACTGGTGCTTTGATGGGAGATCTGTTATTCCAGACCAGTGTAGTAGTACAAGTAAAAATGCAACTCACCATCACAGTAACCAATTACTTGAGAGTTTTGGTTCTTGTTTTGGAAACACCCGATGAGTTGCAGAAATTAGCCAATAAAGTACAGGACTACTTGCAGGTAGTCAGAAATACTATTTGGAAAATCCAAAGGATACAAAGAAAATACAGTATAAAAACTTACGTCTGGAGCTAAAAATCAAGATCTCCAAGAAGAAGAAGACTTTCAGAGAAAAGAAGTGAATCGAGTCAACATGAATATAAAGATTTCCAACCTCCATAGGTATACCAGTCTGACCTTGCTGTAAGTTTAGAATTGCTATCTCTCTTGTTCAATTAATGTAGTTTACTAAAGGAAGTTATTGCTTATAATAGAGAGAAATATTCTATAGGTATTGATTAATAGTGTTAACTGAAAAGTAAAAATTAGAATTGTAAGAAACTAATGGTTTAGTAAATGTTTAACTATTGATGTAAAATGTATACTATGTGGAAAGACCTAATAAATATTGATGTATTTTGTTCAATGTCAGTCTTGTAATCTGTTTCTTTATTTTAATTGTAAATTACTTCAAGTTAGTGACTTGTGAGCTCCACTCAATACTGCAATCCTCAACTAAATAAATTTGATGTAATTGGAAGTACAGTCAAAGCTCCAACGACTAGTCCTGAGGGTACTGTCCATTACATATATCACTAATACAGTAATACTCAAACTCTATTTTGGATTATACTAGTAATAATAAAGATTACCTACTATAAAAGGATGCATGAATTACCAGGGAACACTTCAAATTTCCCAAAATGCCTCATATGAAGACTTTGCTCAAGAAATTATCTAACAAATGTCTTTTGAAATTCGATTAATTACATCCACCAGCACTAATAGTATTCCCCCCCCCCCCAAGTGAAGACACAGTATAAATAAAAATATATGGAATTTAATAATCGTGTTCTAAAAGTAAAAACATAATGAATAAATAATTTTAAATTTCATTACGTCAGATGGTGCACTGAATAATAATATTAATATAATAAATTATAAGTACTGATAAGGATATACTCTTTGAAATGCACCCGCAATAGCTATTTAATAGTACAAGTATTAATATATTTTACTTAACTACAAGTTGCGTTGTTACTAACAATGTTTGTGCTCAATTACAAACAAACAATGTTAGTCACAAATACAATACAAATTACAATGTGACTGTTAGTGTAAGAACATTATTAGTATTAATACTTAGCCCGATATTTGGGCTAAACAAAACGTATCATACATCACCTACCATCAAAATTAACTTCTGTTTCTTTGAAGTTGGATTAATATATAACATATATTGGCAAGGTTCTCATCGGAAAATGTTGCACACCAAAATGCTAATATTTTAATTTATACGACATGCTGTATCTACCCTGACCTAATCAACATACAACGCCACCTAGCCTAAATTCAGATTTCATTTGTAGATATATCGCCATCTGATTCTGGTATTATTGCCTATAAATTAAATATTGCATTTTTTGAAAAATATATATAGAAAATGCGTGAAATGATAAAAAGGTTGACTAGTACTAATCTGTATTAATCGTTGAGATTATATTTTATGATATTCCAATAAGAGTAATTATCATTAACTTCTGATCAAAGCAATCTACTTACATGAATCGAAAATAAAAATCAACGCAGTAATGAATATAGCTAATTTACAATAACATTCTTACTTATAAATATTTTAAAAATACATTGACTGATAAACGACGGGACTCCACAATTACAAGAAGGGTACCCTTGAAATTAGCGATATCTTTATCCGTAATCCTAAAAACAACTCACGGGGTTTAAACAGCTTAAGGGATTTATTGTTTCTTGAACTCTCATCCAATCGAGTAATCACATAGGACCCGCAGAGGCAAATTTCTTCAACATTGAAAACTCATCATCAGGTAAGCAGCGATCAAATTCAACAAGTTTTCCTT
>NW_013669532.1:106170-108777 GCF_000517525.1 Limulus polyphemus | reverse complement strand
ACCCTCTCTCTAGGCAGTTAGGAGTAGAAGTGTAGGGTTACTAGTATCCGCAGCCTCTCTCTAGGCAGTTAGGAGTAGAAGTGTAGGCAGTGGGTACTAGTGACCCTCTCTCTAGGCAGTTAGGAGTAGAAGTGTAGGCTGCGGGTACTAGTAACCCTCTCTCTAGGCAGTTAGGAGTAGCGTGTAGGCTGCGGATACTAGTAACTCTCTCTCTAGGCAGTTAGGAGTAGAAGTGTAGGCAGTGGGTACTAGTGACCCTCTCTCTAGGCAGTTAGGAGTAGAAGTGTAGGCAGTGGGTAGTAGTGACCCTCTCTCTAGGCAGTTAGGAGAAGAGTGTAGGCTGCGAGTACTAGTAACCCTCTCTCTAAGCAGTTAGGAGTAGAGTGTAGGCTGCGAGTACTAGTAACCCTCTCTCTAAGCAGTTAGGAGAAGAAGTGTAGGCTGTGGGTACTACTGACCCTCTCTCTAGGCAGTTAGGAGTAGAGTGTAGGCTGCGGATACTAGTAACCCTCTCTCTAAGCAGTTAGGAGAAGAAGTGTTGGCTGCGGGTACTAGTGACCCTCTCTCTAGGCAGTTAGGAATAGAAGTGTAGGCTGTGGGTACTACTGACCCTCTCTCTAGGCAGTTAGGAGTAGAAGTGTAGGCAGTGGGTACTACTGACCCTCTTTCTAGGCAGTTAGGAGTAGAAGTGTAGGCTGCGGGTACTACTGACCCTCTCTCTAGGCAGTTAGGAGTAGAAGTGTAGGTTGTGGGTACTAGTGACCCTCTCTCTAGGCAGTTAGGAGTAGAAGTGTAGGCTGTGGGTACTACTGGCCCTCTCTCTAGGCAGTTAGGAGTAGAAGTGTAGGCTGTGGGTACTACTGACCCTCTCTCTAAGCAGTTAGGAGTAGAAGTGTAGGCTGTGGGTACTACTAACCCTCTCTCTAGGCAGTTAGGAGTAGAAGTGTAGGCTGCGGGTACTACTAACCCTCTCTCTAGGCAGTTAGGAGTAGAAGTGTAGGCTGCGGGTACTACTGACCCTCTCTCTAGGCAGTTAGGAGTAGAAATGTAGGCTGCGGGTACAACTGACCCTCTCTCTAGGCAGTTAGGAGTAGAAGTGTAGGCTGTGGGTACTACTGACCCTCTCTCTAGGCTGTAGTAGTTTAGTTAAGTAGTAGTTTAGTTAAAACTAATGGTAGGTCATCGGCAAGTTTATGGATTTACGATGCTAAAATCCGAGGTTCGATTCCCCCTGATGGACAGAGCGCAGATAGCTCATTGTGAGCTTTTCGCTGGAACAACAACAGTCTTTAACACGTATATCAATGTTTAAAATAGAAAATAACCAGGGTTTCAAAAACCTGCTAATTTTAATAACGTCAGACGGATTTGGATCACGTAGAGAATCCAAAATAATTATACTTCTGGTCTCTATGTTGTTGTTGTTGTTGTTTTTACATTGAACATTTTCGTTTTCTTGTAAGCAAAGTTATATCGGCACAACTATGATAATCTTATGCTGAACGTAATTTAAGAAATCATACATGTTAATGTATGTTCACTGTAATTTGTAATTCATGAATCATAATTTGAAGAGAGACAAACTATATGCGCCGTTCCTACTCAAATCGCTTCAAATAAAGATTTCTGGCATTTAGTACTTTCAACTCAAAAAGCACTTATGCACGTGGGTTAATGGGCCAGGCCATAGGTCTCAAATTTTCAAGTATAACCAGAAGAAAAGGTAGTAAGCATGCAGCGCCCACCATCAGACTGACTCTGTCCTTCTCTGTTATCCAAATAACAAGATTTACTGTCACATTTATAACACACCCATAACTGAAAGTGCAGACGCATTGCGGACTAACCTTTGACCTTCGATCTGCAGCCTAAACTGCTAACCAGTAGGTCACTTCCGGTAACCTAATATTAGTACAAGAGAAATTATTCAGAAGATATAATAAAGTAACTATAAACAATTCATAGCTGACCATGTACTGCGCAGTCTCAAAACACTCACAAGTAATAGATTAGAAGAACAATCGGTATAATATACATTAGGTGTCTATTTACTTGTGACCACTCAGTGTACATAGTTTTGACATTTGAATGTTTTAGAATCTGTTGCACATTTTTATTTATTACGGTTATGAATGCAATATATTGCCCACCAGTGGCACAGCGGTATGTCTGCGGACTTACAACGCTAGAAACCGGGTTTCGATACCCGTGGTGGGCAGAGCACAGATAGCCCTTGTGTAGCTTTGTGCATAATTAGAAAACAAACAATGAATGCAATAATCATGTTCATAAAATTTGATAATAAAAATAATGTCTGGACCACCACTACTATGTTTATCGTGTCCCAGACGACCTGATGAGCCTTGGTAGTAGCCGAAAGGCCTCGCCGGCACTTGATATAGCACGCGTAGTGTGGTTGGCCTATTATAACACTTTGAAATTTTCTTTCACTCTAAAGTTTTTAGGATTACTTCCGTCCTAATAAACTTTAATTTTCATGCAAGTGAGCGTGACATATTCAGTTTAGTTTGCAAGCTGTGGTCAGATTCGTGACATATTCAGTTTAGTTTGCAAACTGTGGTCAGATTCGTGACATATTCAGTTTAG
>NW_013669532.1:103327-105428 GCF_000517525.1 Limulus polyphemus | reverse complement strand
CCAAGACTAGAAAAAAAAGGAGTATTAGTGCAATGACTCTCTAATGTAGGATCAAATTTTTAGTAGCGTCTGAGGTATTGTCGCAGCTATCTCAAATGCTGGAAAGTCTTTTGTTTTCAAACAGATATAATCACGTTAAAAACGACAACATCCTGTCTCTTTTGGACTAAGAAAGATAAACAGACAAAATATGGTAAAACTATCGTTCCTCTTCTCTTCTTCTTCCTGAAGAAGTAAAAATATATACTAAGGAAAACCAGCAGGAAACAAACTTCAATTTGTAGATATATATATATATAGGGTTTGACGATTAATATGTTTATGGCTATTATTTCATACTTTTAATTATGCTACACAGTCACTAAATTAATTTTTTTTAGAGCAAAGTCACATTGGGTTATCTGCTGTGTCGTTTCTTATTTTTAGAGTATATGAAGAAAAAGGTTTTGTTTACATAATCTAGAACTGGTAAGAATTTCTCGCGCATTGTTTTTGTATGATGTCCAAAACAGAATAACAGACATTCTTTAACACACGCGGTGATTAATTTGTTTTTACCGAATTTTTGTTAAACTTTGAAAGGTACAAAATGAAACATCTTTCTACAACGACGAATTTAAACATCACTGAAAAATCGGCAAAAAGAATTTGTCTAAACCATTTTTTATTAATAAAAACAGATTGGTAGAATAACGGATTCTTTCATATAGATATGTAATGTTAAAAAAATCAAGCTATACAGTAGAAATAAAATTGTAAAATTTGTTTCTTAAGCACAAAACGATATAATATGATATCTTTGCCCTGCTTACCACGTGTATCGAAACTGGACTTTTAGCCTTACAAACCCTCAGACTTACCGCTGGGGGTGAGGGTAACCTTATGAAGTTTTCGTGTAGAAATAGTTAAATTAGATAAAATAAAAATGGTGGGGAACCTTGGCGCCATTTTTGTCTTTATATTACTGCTTGCCATTCACTCGCTTCAGTTTTTTTCCCCTGGCTGGTCAGTGATAGGATTACGGACTTTTCACACTAAAATTCGGGTTTCGATTATCACGGTAGACAAAACAGATAGCTCAATGTGGCTTTGCGCTGAAACAAACAAACATACACAAATTTCAGGTTTTTCCCCCTGCATTTAGACAAAAAAATCATTACTTTTAACTTGATGGTCCCCGGTGGGGCAGTGGTAAGTTTACGAACTTACAACACTAACATTTGGAGTTCCACCCCCACCCTCCGCAGTGGTATGTTATTAAATATATAAAACAAAATAAGAGTACCTTCTTGTATTGAAGTCAAAACCAGACAGCTGGCCAAACATATGTGTATGTGGAAATGTTCAGCTTCAATCTATAAGCTTAAAAAAAATCTTTGTTCCAACTTATCACATTTTGTTTTCATAAGGTAAAACGTTAATGTAAGCATTTGCAAGCTTTATGTTATTAAATATATAAAACAAAATTGTTCCAACTTATCACTTTTTGTTTTCATAAGGTAAAACGTTAATGTAAGCATTTGCAAGCTAAAACCCACCTCCTTATAATCTATCTTTCTCAACCTGTTTACACTCTAATGTTTGTAGAAAGAATTCCAGAAGACTGAGTGCATTACGCTCATAGGCTTACGCCCAGAGCCTGACATAACCACGTATAAACGGCATGTGTGTAGGACGTGATCATGAAATATTCAGCAAAGCTGTATTATTGATATTTATTAGTCTCCTTATGGCTGTTCATGACGTGGTGTATTACAGAAACTAGATAATATCTGAAGAAATTCTATAATATAATGGAAAGTAAAGGATTTCGCTTAGAAAATCACTTTCGATTTACATAAAACTCAAATTTTGTTATGGCCAGTTAAAAATCAATCCAATTAAGATTTGAATGTAATATTAGGCAACGCAATGGGTCAAACAGAAAGTTTTGGAAGCTAGTTTCCTACACCATCTCAAATTTTCTTTGAGAGAGTACTTCAAGAATTTCGAGCAAAAATTTGAGCACAGTTTGGAAATTAAACGGAATATGTCACGAATTTGAGCACAGTTTGGAAATTAAACGGAATATGTCACGAATTTGAGCACAGTTTGGAAATTA
>NW_013669532.1:98236-102772 GCF_000517525.1 Limulus polyphemus | reverse complement strand
TGCACACTGTGTTATCTTCATCATAACTTATGTTGTGTTGCACACTGTGTTATCTTCATCATAACTGATGTTGTGTTGCACACGGTGTTATCTTCATCATAACTTATGTTGTGTTGCACACGGTGTTATCTTCATCATAACTATTGAATTTATAATGTTATAGAAAATAATATTGTAATCTATCTTCTATACATTAAATAAACTTTTGAACTGAGATTAATTCAGTAAAACGTTTTCTTTATTTCATTTTATACATGAAATAAACACAATCGAAATTTTTGATTTTTTGTTTAAAGAAATCACTGATGTTGTGAATGTCCTAAATTATTGTGAACATATTACGACACTGGTAGTCCACTATGACAAAATTTATAGCAGTTTAGGGCAAAATAGAGGTAAGTTGACCTTGTAACTTGAATAAAAGTGTAGATTTATCGATTTTTAGTAACACGTAGTTTCTCAAACTCGGTTGCCATGGTGTGATGAAATTGCCTATTTATATCTCAGCTTTGAGTAGCCGTGGGCTAGCGATCTAAGCACGTAATAATTTTTTAAAAGTTATTTTCAACTGTGTAAACTAATTGACTTTCAGTTCTCTGGATGTTCGCGTTTACACTGAAACAAAGTGATAAAATCTTAGCTTGAGAATATGTTGCTAGAAGAAAAGATGCTTGTGAACAACTCCTGCCACAATTACACTCCTGATTTATTAAGGTTGCGATAATCTTTCTTTGACATTTTGTACTTCACTTGAATTTTAATCATACACTAAGATGGGAAAATAAATATTTTTCGCGGAATAACATGATGTAGACTTAATCACGTATTCTGTATTCGACAGTATCACTTGTTAGGCTGACAAGACCGTTGCGTTAGACTTTGTTTACATAGGTCTGTATCATTTCATGTAAGTTGTTTGGCTGACAAGACCGTTGCGTTAGACTTTGTTTACATAGGTCTGTATCATTACATGTAAGTTGTTTGCCTGACAAGACCGTTGTGTTAGACTTTGCTTACATAGCTCTGTATCATTACATGTAAGTTGTTTGGCTGACAAGGCCGATGCGTGAGGCGTTGTTTACATTGGTCTCTATCATTTCATATAAGTTGTTTGGCTGACAAGGTCGTTGCGTGAGGCGTTGTTTACATTGGTCTGTATCATTTCATGTAAGTTGTTTGGCTGACAAGGCCGTTGCATTAGACTTTGTTTACATTGGTCTGTATCATTTCATGTAAGTTGTTTGGCTAACAAGACCGTTGCGTTAGACTTTGTTTACATAGGTCTGTATCATTTCATGTAAATTGTTTGGCTGACAAGGCCGTTGCGTTATACTTTGTTTACATTGGTCAGTATCAATTCATGTAAGTGTTTAAAGGATAAAGAAAATCACAAAAACAAACGTAAATATAAATATATATATATACTTAAATTATCTTAAAACAGGTTTAAAACTTATTACACATTTTAAATGAAATCTTCTGAATAACAACTAAAAACTGTTTTCCATATAATTTTGGTATGGTGAAAAAGTTGTATTTCTTGTAAGCCAGTGTGAGGCTTCTTTTTAATTGAAACAAAGATAGAATATATAATTTTATTAAATATAGGAAACCTTTAGAATTATGTAGGAAGACATGAAAATTAGTAACTAAATTCTACAACAAGGCAAGCAAATATTATTCTGTCTTTAAAAAAAATATTACACTAAAATCTTCTCAATTTTCAATTATTAAGATATTTGACTTGTAGACACTACATAATTCATAAAGATTTCTCCTGATGATTGAAATGATTTCATCCAGTACTTATTATTCTAATGAAATATAACAGGTCCTGCAACAGATGCGTCAAATTGAATCACCTAGGAGTGATTGAATTTAGAACAAAAAATAAACAAAACTGAGGCAGATAACTCAGGTGTATACACGTCATAAGGCTTCCGACCAGCAGACCAATCAACTAACAACAGACGATATGTATAAGGATAACGTTCGAAGATACATACTACAAATATGCTTGCAGGCATTTATCAGTACGCCTCCTCGTGGTTGTACACATTAATGTTAATTATTAGTAAAATAAAGAACACTATTAAAATGTGTTAAGAAATATTAATGTGCTTAGCTTTTTAAACTTTATAAGAGAGAGATCTTAGAAAGAGGTTTAGTAATTTTTTTTATTCCCGAGGAATATAATAAAGACACCATTATTATGTTCTAGTAATTTAGCTTATATTTAAAACTCAGTGGACAAATGTTTAAGAGAGCGGAGGCAAATTTAATCAGTTTTTGTTGTTTTGAAATATACATACTATATTAAATAAAAATAAAATATTACAATTGTCTGGAAAAATACAAATCCATCCAATAGAATAAAAGCTAACTAACTAGCCTGAGTCAGCCGAAATATCATTTTGTTGTCAAAGTTTTTCAATTCATATTTCAAATAGCGCCAAAGTGACTGAAATAACCAACTGTAGACAAGAAAAAAGAATTTGGAGTAACTTATACATGTTACGCTCTTGAGGAAAATACATTGAAAATACCTTTAGCAACCCGGAACGACAAAAGGTAAAAGGTTGTCATTTTCTGTGTCTGTAAGTCTGTATGCATATCTTGCGTACATGAAAAGTACTGAGAAATTATGGAAACGATAATTAAATGCGTCACACGTGAAACTGTTAAAATACAGTCGGGATTGTGAGTTCTTTGTGAAACTGTTAAAATACAGTCGGGATTGTGAGTTCTTTGTGAAACTGTTAAAATACAGTCGGGATTGTGAGTTCTTTGTGAAACTGTTACAATACAGGCGTGATTGTGAGTTCTTTGTGAAACTGTTAATGTACAGTTGGGATTGTGAGTTCTTTGTGAAACTGTTAAAATACAGACGGAATTGTGAGTTCTTTGTGAAACTGTTAATATACAGTTGAGATTGTGCGTTCTTTGTGAAACTGTTAACATACACTTGGGATTGTGAGTTCTTTGTGAAACTGTTAAAATACGGTCGGGATTGGGAGTTCTTTGTGAAACTAATAATATACAGTTGTGATTGTGAGTTCTTTGTGAAACTGTTAAAGTACTGTTGGGATTGTGAGTTCTGTTTCAAACTGTTAATATACAGGTTGGATTGTGAGCTCTTTTCGAAACTGTTAATGTACATTTGGGGTTGTGGGTTCTTTGTAAAACCGTGCATGTGTTTATACAGTCATTTAATACAGCCATTGATGTGTTTTATCTTGGATTTCTGTAATCTGATAAAGATATCACTTTGATCTGTATGAAATATCTGACGTTATATGATTTATATGCTTTCTAAGGCTTATGTACTTAATTAATATATGATAACGAGGGTCTTACACTGCTAAATTAGGGACGGCTAGCGCAGATAACCCTCGTGTGGCTTTGCGCGAAATTCAAAACAACCAACCAAATAATAAGAAATTTGAAAAGGGAATATCACGGTAAATATTTTTGTTAAATTTCTTCTCTAAAATGATTTTGTGTCAGCCAATTGTTCATTCACCAAAAATATCTACATTTATTAGTCCTTCTATTTTTATGAGATTAAATTTATGTGAATATTTTAACACAGAAAAAATATGTTTTTATGTTTCAAATTAAATCTCAGATAATGCTCTTATTCACTGAAAATTGGTCAAGTACTAGATAAATCTATTATTGGCACAAACTTCAAATATGTGAACACTTTTTAAATGGTTTAGTTTCATTTCTAAACAAGGCCTTAATTATTTACTTAAACTGTAAATGTGTTAAAACTTTTTCCATAAAGTGTTTTAACTTTTGAACGCACTTTTATAAACGTTTTATGCTTTTAATTAAAGTTAGTTTGTTTACTTTTTTGTTTTGTTGAATTTTGTACAAATCTATTAGAGGGGTATCTGTGCTAGCCATCTTTAATTTACAATTGAAAGATTAGTGAGAAGGCAGTTAGTCAACAACCGAATATGGGATTGACCGTTACATTTTAACGTCCAAATGGCTGAAAGAATAAACTTGTTTGGTGATAGGATTTGAACTCCGCTACCCGCTGACAAGTAAAGCCAGTCTACCCAAACACGGTGTTCCTTCAGTAAAACTACGATAATCAGGGTGAAATGTACCAGTACAGTTTCTGTATAAGATAATTCAAAGAAAATCTTACCTCTTGCAAGATTAGTTTACTGTTTAGAAAAACATTCTTATTGGATGTAGATTTCATTCCATGACTTTTTTTTATTCTTGTATGACAGGTTCATTGACTTTTCAATAACACTCAGGTATTCCAATGGATAACAGATTTGCTCACACTGTAAGCCTTGAAAACTCTAAACCAAAACCGGTGTCATCTTCTCTAACATGTATTCGAAAACAGGGATCACGTGAAAACTCTATACCAAAACCGGTGTCATCTTCTCTAACATGTATTCGATAACAGGGATCACGTGAAAACTCTATACCAAAACCGGTGTCATCTTCTCTAACATATATTCGATAACAGGGATCACGTGAAAACTCTATACCAAAACCGGTGTCATC
>NW_013669532.1:88756-97386 GCF_000517525.1 Limulus polyphemus | reverse complement strand
AAAATTTTCATTTTTTTCTGGAAATGTGGTGTCTATTTACTTGAGACCACGCTGTGTATATCATTTAAGGTTACTTGGCGTAACCAACCCGTCATGTTACCACAATATTTTGCTTACAGTCAGACAGAGAAACAAACAAAAAACAGACAAACAGAGTTAAAAACGTCTCATAAAAGTTTCAATTTCAGGCACAGCAAAATATCACTTTGGGTGCCTTTTCCTTTGCAAATTTTGTCACCAATTCAACCAGATCAAGTGTTGATGCTTGGGCATGTTCAACTGATATAGTTGCCAAGCCAATTAGTCTTTTTCTCCAACATTGTAGAGCGTATGTAAGTTTCATAAGTTTGAGCTTTGAGAAACTATGTTCACCACTTGCCACTGATACTGGAAGTGTGAGAAGGATCCTTAGAGCAACAGAAACATTAGGCACATTATCCAGGAGTTTTCGTTGTAGTATGAAAAGAAGTACTTCTTGTGGCGGCATAGACTTTGGAAGTCTTCGAGCTATTGCTATAAGTTCGCAACATAGATCTTCAACATCAATATCTTTGTTTCCGTTATGTATCAATGATTTTTCCAAATTCTTGCAGTCCTCAAATACATCTTCAGTAGATTTTTTTCGTTATACTGTATATATCATACAGGAAGCCAAATAGGGAATTATACTGTTGTAGCTGTTGGAATCTCTCTTCAACAGATTGTATGGCCATGTCTAAAACAGCATAGTAGAAACCTACTTTGAATTTTTGCTTTGGATCTTGTGGTGCCTCTTCTTGGGCCTCATACTCAAACTGCCGTTTCTTTCTCCTGTTTCTAACTTGTTCTGTCTCAAAGTTTGGTAGTATCTCTAGTTCCTTTGCAATCTCAGTAGCATCTGTCAAAACTTGTTGAAAACCCTCATCACACCTGCAGTCCACCACATAATTCTTAGTCACTTGCAACTGTCTTATAGCTGAATTTAAATCAGCTTCCTTATTTTGTAGTAACTTGCTTGTAAGATTGACTTCAAAAAGGATGTTGTACCATGTAACAAGGGAATACCACAGACTTGAACTTACTAATTGCACCAGCAAAAGCCTTAGCTTCAATTCGGGAAGTATTTCCAGATGAACCTGTTAGGCTTGTATCATCAAAGATCTCTATTAAAGCATCATATGTATTACCAAGATGATATCTCGGTGGTTTCAAAGCAGCGATCCGACTCTCCCATCTTGTTTCACTCAATGGCTTAATAGTTATGCCTAAGTCTGATATATGGCTAGTTAGAATTTGTCAACGCTTAGTCGATGCAGAGAAATAATTATAGATCTGTTGAACCAAACTGAAGAAACTAGTTGCTTCCAGACAACACTTAGCAGCATCATTGACTACTACGCTTAAAGAGTGTGCATTGCAGGGCACAAAAAAAGGCACGTGGGTTTATGTCCAGGAGTCTCTTTTGTACGCCATTTTCTTTGCCTGTCATGTTATTCCCATCATCATATCCTTGACCACGCAGATTTTCAATTGGTAATCCCATTTGCTCAAGCTGTCCAAGAAGAGTTTCTGCTATAAAGGCACCTGTAGTCTCCTGTAGTGGAACAAATCCCAAGAAAAGTTCTCTTATGATAACTTCAGGCTCAGACATCTCATAGTCTGGTTACATCAACAAAACGTACAATCATTGTCATTTGCTCAATATGACTAACATCAGGTGTGCAGTCCAGAATAATTGAATAGTATTTGGCTGAGTTTGTATGTGTTAAAATTTGCTGCTTTATAGCACCGGCTAGAAGCTATATAAGCTCATTTTGGATCTCTTTTCCTAGGTAGTGAACCATTAATTCTTGATCTTTAACTCTACGCAAATGTTCATTCATGATAGGATCAAAAAGGCCTAGATATTCTACATACTTTAAAAAATTTCCATTGCTAGCACTGTACAACTTTTCATTTGTACCGCGGAATGACAAGTTTTGCATGCCAAGAACTCTGACCAAAGCAATCAAGCATTGCAAGATTTGTCGCCAATATTGTTCTTCTTGCCCTTTCAGCCGTGGGGGCGTTATAATGTGATGGTCAATCCCACTATTCGTTGGTAAAAGTAGCCCAAGAGTTGGCGGTGGGTGGTGATGACTAGCTGCCTTCCCTCTCTCGTCTTATACTGCTAAATTAGGGACGGCTAGCGCAGATAGCCCTCGTGTAGGTTTGCGCGAAATTCAAAAACAAACAAACGTTTTAATTAATTTAAGAGATAATTAAATGTGTTTGACTGACTAATAATTACTTAAACTTATGTGGACTATTTTAGATTTATTCTACTCTAATACGTTTTTGGATAAAGTTTATTCCTAGTGAAAACAGCGTAATTAGTGTGCATCAAATTACTGTTACCAACATTAATATCATAATACTGCACAATTCTTCTCAAGAAGTCGATAAGCCGTCTTAACGTTGTTAGAACAACGAGTAAAAGTTGTAGGTAGTGATGAGTTGGCCGACGCGTTTCGAATGCGTTCTGCATCCATTATCAAGGTTGAATGTTGTGTGAATTGTGATTACTGTTGGTGGATATTTATAGGTATGGGTAAGCAGGTGGTGGTATCTATATTAAGAAAGCTGTTTGAGTTAATTGCTGAAACGTTTGAATTAGTAGAGTCAGTCTCATGATGGTTAAAATACTCACCATTCTTCATTTGTGAAAATAAATATATTTTTCTTTAAAAATACCTTTTGACTCGCAACAAAGCACACTTAAGAAACAATCGCTTCGAAACAATAGTTAACCACAAACTGTTCGATATCTTTATAAAAATTTCCGTTTAGCTGACACATCCAGACACCTTTTATATTTCTTTACAGAAGTTAATAACGGTTTGAATTGTACATTTATATCTCTTATCTTTATGGGGGAAAAGATACTTTTAATTGTATATAAATTTTAGGAGCTCGAAAGCTAAATAAAATAATATAATTATGGAGAACGAAGAACTATTAGGCCCTATAAGGGTGTCCTTGCATATCAACTATTTGATGATAAAAAAGTAAACACACCTTTTATTTTTCAGAAACTCATTGACTCCTCTCCTAAGCTTCGATAAATAAGTTGATGATCTGCATATTATTCCCTACGGATATTCGTTTCTAAATCTTATTATTCTGTTAAAAATTAAACTATCCTAATTGGAGCATATACAGTCTTTTATAAATCATTAAACTGCCCTAATATGTTAAGAATAGAAAATTGTCCTATCGATAATACTGTAAACCTAAACATTTTACTCTCATTAAACACGATAGTGATACTTTGTTTATTTGTTCGTTTGTTTTGAATTTCGCGCAAAATTACATGAGGGTTATCTGCGCTAACAGTTCATAATTTAGCACTGAAAGGCTAGAGGGAAGGCAGCTAGTCATCACTACCTACCGTCAATTCTTGGGCTACTGTTTTACCAACGAATAGTGGGATTGACCGTTACTTGTTGTCTATTTCACATGTATTATTTTTGTTGCCTTATTCTAGTAAACACTTGTGCACACCAGGCTGTTGAAGAACATACATATGTGTCAGGTAGACCTAACGAAGTAAACATGTTACTGCGTCTGTTTACATTGTAAATCTGTGTTAATTGTATTATCTTAGAAGATATATTATTCCGTTCTGATGAGATTGCTCTGTTGCTGCTCGTCTTTTGTTACATTACACAGTGACATTGATGAAAGTCAGTCATTAAATCTGTGATGATACAATCTTCACCTTCAAGATGATCCTTTAGAAGAACTTTTTGTAGTTGTTTATTAAATGCAGCAGTAAACTGTTTAAAATCATGTAACATTCAACTGAACGCATATACACGTATGTAGCTTAAAATGTATTCACCATAAATGGAAATAAAAAAGTAAATTTAGAGTTCATAGCTGTAGGCTTTAAAAATATTATTTGCATTTTATTTGAAATTGTTTCTGTACTTTTTTGACAATCCCTATCCCCCCCCCCTTCAAATGAACAGTTTTGACTAATCTTCTACAATAAAACTCTCATTCTCTAATTTATCCAATTGATTTATTCTCAACCATTTCCAATAAATCAATATATTTTCTTAAGTAAGGAAACCAGAACTGTGCACATTATTCCAAGTGAGGCCCAACTCTTTTAATATGTAATCATTAACTCTATACGTACAACCCTACAATTCTATTAGCTTTATTACTAGCAACATAAAGTTGCTTGAGCAACTTATCTACCACGTGTAATACAAACTATGGCAGACCATAATAAGGCTAATTGCTTGACATGCCCAGTTAATAAACGTAGTGAGCTAGTGAGCGTATGATAGCGAGAATGGAACGCGAACGTAAAATCCTCTGATTCACAGTCTTAAAGGCTAGCTACTAGCACCCGAGGTAATTTTATGTACAGTTATATTATAGCCATAATGTTAATGAAATACAATACTCCAAATTATATATTTTCCACTTTTGTGACATACAAAAAAGTTTTACATTCTTCTAGGACAATTTCATTTGATTATTGAGTCTTACGAAGCTCATATTTTAATCATTACTAAAACTACTTCTAAGAAAATAAAGGATCACAGGTGCTTCTTTCAGTCTTTAATGTCACGATACTGAAATAATATTAGCGCCTAATTTGAATTATGTAAAGTTGTAATCCAATGTTATTCTTAGGTAAGAAGAGATCACGTGTTCTAGCAGAAATAATACACGTAATAAAATGGAAAATGGTCGTTGAACAGATAATGATGAAAGTAAGGCTATATAGATATAAGGGTAATAAAAGTATATCAATTTTTTAAAACAATATTTTAATTACATTTGCTGTACAAAAACCCATGCCTTCATGTTTTATATTCAAACTAGAGGAAAACTGAGACATCTAACACACAGTCAAACAATTTATGTCCACGGATAGTTAACTGTCAAACAAAGTTATTTATTAGACATCTAGATTTCATGATAGTGTGACACTTAAACCACACTTTGATATTATTACACTTGTAATGGTATGATAACATTAAAGACATAGCTCTGTTTTCCTAGACTTTTACTGCTAGCAAAACGTTAAAGACATAGCTCTGTTTTCCTAGACTTTTACCGCTAGCATAGCGTTCATTCTGTGGTAGATTAACGTTAAGTTGATTTTAACAACTTAGAAATGTTTTCAAACATTACATTAATTTGTCCAAAGCAAAAAACCTCTAACTTTTTATAGTAATCAGCTCAATATACTTAACGTCACAATTTTCTTCATTCTTTGAAATTTTAAAATTAGTAAATACTATATGTACTTGTAAATCCAAAATATCAGAAACTACTGTAGATTTATAGAATAACAAATAAACATATCGGAAACTACTGCAGATTTATAGAATGACAAAAAAAAATATCAGAAACTACTGTAGATTCATAGAATAACAAATAAAAATATCGGAAACTATTGTAGAATTATAGAATAACAAATACAAATATCAGAAACGACTGTAGATTTACAGAATGACAAATAAAAATATCAGAAACTACTGTAGATTTATAGAATAACAAATAAAAATATCAGAAACGACTGTATATTTATATAATGACAAATAAAAACATCAGAACAACTGTAGATTTATAGAATAACAAATAAAAATATCAAAACAACTGTAGATTTATAGAATGCCAAATAAAAATATCAGAAACTACTGTAGATTTATAGAATAACAAATAAAAATATCAGAAACGACTGTAGATTTATACAATAACACATAAAAATATCAGAACCTACTGTAGATTTATAGAATAACAAATAAAAATATCAGAAACGACGGTAGATTTATAGAATAACAAAAAAATATCAGAAACTATTGTAGAATTATAGAATAACAAATAAAAATATCAGAAACGACTGAAGATTTATACAATGACAAATAAAAATATTAGAAACTATTGTAGAATTATAGAATAACAAATCAAAATATCAGAAACGACTGTAGATTTATACAATAACAAATAATAATATCAGAAACTACTGTAGATTTATAGAATAACAAATCAAAATATCAGAAACGACTGTAGATTTATACAATAACACATAAAAATATCAGAACCTACTGTAGATTTATAGAATAACAAATAAAAATATCAGAAACGACGGTAGATTTATAGAATAACAAAAAAATATCAGAAACTATTGTAGAATTATAGAATAACAAATAAAAATATCAGAAACGACTGAAGATTTATACAATGACAAATAAAAATATTAGAAACTATTGTAGAATTATAGAATAACAAATAAAAATATCAGAAAGGACTGTACATTTATAGAATAACAAATAAAAATATCAGAAACGACTGTACATTTATAGAATGACAAATAAAAATATCAGAAACGACTGTACATTTATAGAATAACAAATAAAAATATCAGAAAGGACTGTACATTTATAGAATGACAAATAAAAATATCAAAAACTAGTGTAGAATTAAAGAATAACAATTCTTATTTACTGCAATACACGCGCCTCCAGTGGCACAGCGGTATGTTTGCGGATTTACAACGCTAGAAACCGGGTCTCGATACCCATGGTGAGCAGAGCACAGATAGCCCATGGTGTAGCTTTGTGCTTAACTACAAATAAACCCAATTCACGCAAACAAAAAGTAAAAAAATAAATAATACCTTACGTACATATGTTTTGTTCTTGTTTTTGAAAGTGGGTAAAGTAATATAATGTATCTATATAGTGTAATGTATTTGGTATGTACCACCTGAACAACACTTTATACGGCAAACTAGCCATACAGTCAGGTCAGAGACCCCAAGATCCAAGCGTATCCGTCAACAGCCCCATAGCCTTAATTTAGTAACAGCACTCACTGGCCATCTGTTTCACAACACGTCACAGCTAAAAGCGCGGCGCGCGTTAAGAGGTATATCACGGGTTTGGACCTTGGATATTTAAAACCGCGCCCGGCCCAAAGTATAGGGGAAATATTGTCCTCACATTAAGGTTTAGTTTTCTAGTTGTTCCATTTTAACAGTTTTTAAAGTGACTCACTACAAACATCTGTTTTTACTGACATGAGTAAATAGACAGTCCAGTTGTATTATGTTGGATAAGATTTTTTAACTGAGGATTTTTTGTGGGCTTATCATCAGAAGTTAACATGGGATTTTTTGTGGGTTTAAAAAATAATTCTATTAAATATTAACTTCTGATGATAAGCCCACAAAAAATCCCATGTTAACTTCTGATAAATCCACAAAAAATCCCATGTTAACTTCTGATGATAAACCCACAAAAAATCCCATGTTAACATCTGAAGGTAAGAATAGTGTTATGATATAGAGGAAAAACCGATTTAGCTGCATGTGTTTAGTTTCTCAAATTGAACACAATTTATTCAAAGATATCTTAATGAATCGATAACTAGTTGTTTGTGTTTTTTAAAAAAAACTGGTAAATAAGGGGTAAACTTGTATTACTTTTCTTCATAAAGTCTAATAATCGGATAATTTTGAAGGCATTTCTCACTCAGTGGATAAAAATACAAACTTGTTCTCGAGTGATTTGATTTGTCAGCGCACCCATAAGAACGTCTTCACCACAACTTATCGATTGGTTTCGTATTATCTATTCGTTAAATATCTTACATGTTTGAAATACACGATAATACTCAATACATATATCTACTCCATATACCTTAACGAGTCAATAAGTATTAGTAGAAAGTCATTCTCTATAACAATTCATATGTGTAAAAACAAATATGTATATAAGGATAAATGAACAGTAAATAGTTGTGCCATATACATATTTACACATACAAAAATATTGATTTTAAAACATGTATCCTAATTCTGGCCATTCCGCTATTCCAAAAGTGTCCCCATATTATTATATTCATTTCATCGTTTTGCTGTGAGAGGGTTTTTTTCTTATATAATTATTAATTATAAGCACAAATATGTATATAATAGGCTGTCTCTCTCTTGTGCCTACCATAGGTATCGAAGCCCGGTTTTTAGCGTTATAAGTCCGCAGACCACATAAGGAAAATAGCCTTATATACGCACAGCTGTAGTGGTGGCGAAAATATTGTAGAGATTAAACAACAACAAGAAGTAGAGAGAGAGAGAGAGAAAAGAGCGTCAACAGAGGAGAGAAGAGGAGAGACAGAAAAGAGGGTAAGAAAGACTGATGCAATTTTAGTAACCCAAGGGATAACATAAGTAAATTTATCACATATTGTATTATGATTACACAGTAGAGAAGAATAATTCGTTTTGCCAATTAGGTTCTAAAGTAACTGAACCAGTTTCTGTGTGGATATTTGACGAAAAGGAGAATTATTTAAAGCTCTGGATTCAATTGTAGTAATTAATTGTGTAACGAACATTTGTACATACGTTTCGCTTGCTTTAATATATTATTTTAAAACAAGCGTATTGTGTTTCGCTAACAAGTCACAGACATCTACTGTAAATAATCTTGTTCACACATAATATACATAAAACCTGACAATCGTCAATTTACAAAATGTGGTGCCCGGCATGGCCAGGTGGTTAGGGCATTCGATTCGTAATCTGTGGGTCGCGGGTTCGAATCCCCGTCCCACCAAACATGCTCGCCCTTTCAGCCGTG
>NW_013669532.1:77656-87875 GCF_000517525.1 Limulus polyphemus | reverse complement strand
ATTAGGGACGGCTAGCGCAGATAGCCCTCGTGTAGCTTTGCGCGAAATTCAAAAAAAACAAACAAACAAACAATACAAAATGTGAATTTTGAGTGTCAATTAAATATTTTCTATATAGCAATCATTTATTGATTTTGTTTGTGAATAGGCTACGAAGTTGCCTTCTTTACATAAAATATCTTTCTTATCAATATAATCTTACAGTGCAAAACTGTTAATTTAATAATCATACATAATTATTTAAAATGGAGGATTAATATAACGATATATGCCATAAAATTTAGTATACAAAGAATTTTAAGCAAAGTCATTGATATTATCAAATTTTTTATTAACTAGTCCTGAGAATTCGACTCGCCACCAGATTACTTAATCCTGAGAATCAGTCTCGCTAACAGATTACTTAATCCTGAAAATTCGATTCACCACTGAATTATTTAATCCTGAGAATCAGACTCGTCACCAGATTACTTAATCCTGAGAATCAGACTCGTCACCAGATTACTTAATCCTGAGAATCAGTCTTGCTAACAGATTACTTAATCTTGAGAATCAGTCTTGCTAACAAATTACTTACTCTAGAGAATCTGACTCGCCACCGGCTTACTTAATCCTGAGAATCAGTCTCGCTACTAGATTACTTAATCTTGAGAAATAGTCTTGCTAACAGATTACTTACTCTAGAGAATCTGACTCGCCACCAGCTTACTTAATCCTAAGAATTTGACTCGCTATCGGATTACTTAATCCTTAGAATCTGACTCGCCACCATATTACTTAATCGACCAACATTGCTAAACCCCAATAATCCGACTCACCATGTGAATGTCTCCTAGTTTTTATCCCACTATGGCTAAAATAATAAAAGAAAAATAAATAGCTGCCTCTCATCTTTGTGCAATAGAGGCTTCCTTGTTATTTCGTTCTCTAATTTGTTCTCAACGATATTCTGGCTATCTGCTTTCACCTAGTTTAAATCATCACTCTAGCTGTTAAAACATTCATTAGCGCATACTTACATACATTGACAACAGCAAATCTTCGCTATTTTTCATTTTTATTCTTTCAGCACTTACACTTTGAACCTGGTTCTTTTGTTTAAGTGCCCACTCTGACTATATTTACAAAACACAGAAAACAGTGGTGTAGCTGTCTCTCTACCTTACAAGTTGCAATAGTTACCACAGAGTGGTGTCATCTTGCATTAACTTGTACCACAAGAAACTAGGATCTTCTCTGTGTACGTAGCATTTTACAATTTCCCCTGAGCTTTAAGTAAGCAATCTAACTTTATGGGATATTCGATGATCGAGGCAGTTTCTTCCTTCTTTGAAACGTTGACGAAAAAAGCGTTGCTATTTGAAGAGTCCAAACGCGCTATGAAACTCTTGGTGCGAATATAGAACCTTGGAGTAATACTGATTACCCATCATAAAACTACAAAGGCTTTTTATTTAGGTCCAACTGGATAAGAGAAATTGCTGAAGTTTTCAGAAAAGTATGATGATATAACTTAAGATTTTATGAGGTCGGAAAATGAAGTGCTTAAAGCACACACATAGTGCAGAGTTATGGGTAATATTAGTTTCTAGTTGTTCACATTTACGGATTTATTTTAGAAATGTAAGTATATATAAAGATGAAAACAGATGCATATACGTGTATATATAACTGTTTATTAGATATTATAACATAATTATTATATTGAATCCATTTATTAAGCCAGAGGCATTCGTAAAATGTATTAGTCTGTTTATATATATATGCAAACACATATCACCGAGTTTGTATAGGATTGCGTTTGTATTTTTAGATATTCATGATAAAGACACAATGTACTAGAAAATATTTTAAAAGTTCACGATATAGCTGTAGTATCTTTATAATACGTACGGTTTCAATAAGGTGGCGGCTAATGAAGGATAACAATTGAACTGTGAAATTAGATGTCATACAAAACTGTCGGAAATTTTAGGCAACACTATAAGTTAATGGTATTCTTAATTAAAGCAACTGTCGTTGACCATTTTGGTCATTTAGGAAGTTCAAACAATATAATACATTTAGTCAACTTGGTGAAAATTTAACTAGAAATACATAGAAAAGCGCATTTTTTCTTCAGAATATATTGACGAAGTGCTTTTCAACTTTCATTATTTTGCTAACATGATTGGAGTGGAAATCCAATAAAAGAGTACGTATACATAATACACACGCCCTTCGACGTTCCTGCATACCTTTATATATATATATGATAGATAGGAGTTTTAACTCAGTCTTGAAAAGTAAAGTTATTTGAGATTGTTAAAAATTAATGTTTGGGCCTGAGAGCTCATTTCCATTTTCTACGCTATGCGTAGATGGATGTTATCTGGACATTCAAGAATTCACCAGCTCACCTAATCCTAAGAATTCGACTCGCTACCGGATTACTTAATCGACCAACATTACTAAACCCCATAACGATAGTCATTTAAAACAGCTATAGAACACTATTAATTAATCTTCTTTAATAAAAAAATATTTAAAGTTAAATTATTGATAAACCCAGTACTCTTTACTATGTCTGAAATATGCAAGTCCTAAAATATAAATGATCTTCAATTAGCTTAAAACATTCAAAATTTTACTTTTGTCAGGTTTGCAGAAACGAACATTAATGTGAAACAAATTCAACGAGATGGATACTGTACTTCACGTGCTAGTTCATATCATAGGTTTCATTTCATTCGATATACGTTTAAATAAATTATGTTATTTAGGAAGAAAAAGTACATTTTTAGTTGTTCTATTGACCTTATTATTACAGCTATATAAAGATACACAAAAATGGGAAGGGGTCTGTGGTTGGCTGCGATTATAAGGCGACTATGAATTTTACAGCCTAATTATTAATCAAAAACATCGCCTTATAATCGGACCAAAACGGGCCAGCATCACTGGCTATTCTGAGACATGACAAGTCCTAGATAAGGAAAGAAAGAATGGTTTAGATAGGTCAACTTTCGTACAGACGTATCAAAAACTAAGTGGTCTTATAACATTACTGATAAATGTTTGCGATATGAAAACTTCCGTTAGTTTAGACATTTTGAAAAATATCAGGTTCAGAAAGAGTTTATACTGAATGTTTATTATAAATCATCGTAAGTTATTGTAAACATTTTGAGAAATACAACGTTCTGGAAAATTTATAACTAAATGTTTATTATTATTAAGTTATCATAAGTTAATGCAGACATTTTGATAAATATCAGGTTCTAGAAGACGTACTGGTAATTTATTATATAAAGTAAATTAGGTTATTATAGGTGCTGTTGAATAAGCTTTTGTTTTCATTAACGCATAGAAAATTAAGATAGTTTTTCCCGTTAATCATTTCTCTTTTAAAAATGATACTTTCAAATAGGTTATTAAGTAGTACCAGTAAATTACAGATAATTTATAACCCTATTTTTAATTTGTTTGGCTGACATTTGCTTTTGCCCTGCCCTACCAGTGGCACAGCGGTATGTCTGCGGACTTACAACGCTAGAATCCGGGATTCGAAACCCGTGGTGGGCAAAGCACAGATAACCCATTTATAACTTTGTGCTTAATTGCAAATAAATAAACCATTGTACAGATCACGTTTAAATAGCCGTTAGTAGAAGAAATTTCTAATCATATGCTACAAAAATCTGTTATTAAGTAACTTTCAAGTTTTTAAATGACATATTACATAATCTTTATCGTATTAGCATTCTATAGCCCTTTATAACATTCAGCTTCAAGTTATATTAACTTCTTTCAGCCCATCAAAACTATTGAAATTGTAAATGACACAATGGTGATAAAAATTCTTTAAAAAGGGAAACCTGGTCGGAAGTGGTATTTACAGATGCTTTCAGGAATTAGTCTTGAGCGTGAAGGTCATTCCATTTGACCAATCCTCTCTTTATCATCCATTTATCCACTATCCATAGACCATCATGAAAGTACACAAGTCTCAACATCTCCTCCCTATTATTTGTGACATTTGTTATACCACTGTTCAGGATGCAGAGGTAGGCGTGCCACCCAATGCTTATCTCCATCAATATTATACTCTTGGCACCACCACATTCGTCACGTTACTTTATGAAATAAGTGAACTAGCCATACGTTTACTTTAAGATTTACGTGGTTCATTTTGAGCAGTTTAAGATTTACTTAAGGAAACAACTGAGATATAACAGGACGAGACAACTGTATTTATATATATACTAGCTGGAGTTATGTAAATTCATAGTTAATGAAAGGTTATCTCAGGCCATGAAAAGTTGCTTTCCTTATACGTAATGGTAAAAAACGTAAAAACACAAAAACAAACTGCAAAACACCAAATGTGAAACCGCAACTATGCATGTATCACCACAGGTACCCAACAAACCTTAATGCCCAATTTGGTGAAGATCCATCAACAGGGGGCGAATTAGTGGTAAAAAAACGCAAAAACGGGCATAAAAACTCAACTGAAACTTTGTATGTACCCCCCGCATGGATCTAATGAACTTCCACACCAATTTGGATGAAGATCCATCCAAACCCTGCAAAGATGTTACATGGACAAACAACAGACAGTACTATTATATTTATGTAGATACATATAGTAGAATATAAACGATAAACATTTGCATCTCGGATTGCATCACTGAAAATAAGTTGCTTAATTTACATGATGAGCTGATAGGATGATTAACAATATTTTTTTTAAATATATAATATTAGCAATTGCAATTATCTTTTGTGCAGTCTAATTTATTTCAACATACTCCACGCGTTAACAAATGTGCATGTGAAATTTACATTTATATGTAGCAATGAAACTTCCAATAACAGGTTTCGAACTGACATAGACGAAAAGAGAAATTAAAGAATATTTTAAAGGAAAAACAATCAATTAATATGTTCCCTAATCAAAACATACTTCAACAAACATAAAGAATGTTTTACAGTACCACAGAAACAAATGATTAATGACTGGCGGTCAAAATAATAATTTAAAATTTTAGGCTTAGGGAAGATAAAAATCTCTGTTTCAGTTTTCAAAATAAAAGTAGTATTATACATTAATTTTAAAAGCAGACAAAAAAAAGTTAATAGTCTTTAACATTATCTTTGTTTTATGCCATATAACGCATTATGCCAACAAGGTGTGATACGAAAGCGGATATTTGTGTGATATCATTAAAGCTGATAATTATTTTCAACACTCGTTTCTTTATTTGGGTTATATAGGTTTTATTGACTATGGCCTGGCGTATCCAGGTGGTTAGGGCGTTCGTCCCACCAAACATGATTGCCCTTTCAACCGTGGGGCGTTATAACGTGACTGTCAATCCCACTATTCGTTGGTAAAAGAGTAGCTCAAGAGTTGGCGGTGAGTGGTATTGACTAGCTACCTTCCATCTAGTGAGTGAGTCTAGTCTTTCACTGTTAAAATAGAGATGGCTAGCGCAGATAGCCCTCGTGGAGCTTTGCGCGAAATTCCAAACAAACAATGTTGACTGCACATTATGTTTGTGTTATATTACATGTTTAAACCAATTCTTGGATATAGGGAGAGTTGTGTGACCTACCCCATCTCCCCTTATCTCTTTAAAGTTAATATATACAGAAATGATCTTCAACGACATGGAAGGAATGAAAGGACATAAATGTAAATAATCTAAGATATGCAGATGACATAATGCTGTTGACTGAAAATCCGAAAAGAATGCGACAAATTATTGATAAAATCAAAGAAAAATTGAAGACTATGGATTGTATATGAATTTTAAGAAAACAAAGGTAACGATTATCAGTAAGAAAAAACAAAAACCTGAAGCAGAACTAATGATAAACGGAAAGGAATTAGAACAAGTTAAAAGCTTTACTTATCTCGGGGCAATTAATCAGAGGAGATGGCACTTGTGTAAAAGAGATAAGAAGAAGAATGGGTACTACGAAAATTGCTTTTAACAATATTAAGCAAATTCTGACATAAAGAAAAATAAATTTCCAACTGAAAATAAGAATCATCAAATGTTATGTATAGTTAACGCTGTTGTATAGTGCAGGTAATCAATAATCTGACAATCAATAAAAGTATAGAGTTGATTGGTCGGTTGTCGTTAAGACGGGTATCGAAACCTGATTTTCAGCGTTGTAAGCCTGCAAATTTACTGCTGAGCCACTGGGGAGGGGGAGCAAAGTAGAGAGAGAAAAAAAGGAAGCGTTTGAAATGTCGATATTCCAAAGACTTGAAAGAATATCGTTTACAAAAAGAAAAATAAATGAAAATATTTAGGAAAAGTAGATATAAAAAAAGAACTCGTGGACCCCATAAAGCAGAGGAAAAAGTTTACTTTGGACGTATATAAAGGAAGAACCAGATACAAATATTTATACTAGGAGGAATAGGGGAAGAAAAGAGTGCAAAATGCCGACAAAGAACGAAATGGTAAAATAATATTGAACAATGGAATGGCCTTAAACTCTCAGAGTACGTATAGTATTGGTATACATTGCAGTCAACCGTAACAGAAACGGCACAAAACGAATGAATAAGACCGAAAAGTATTATAGAAAAATCATTGTTTGCTTGGATATAAACAGGGATTCTGTGTGTTAGATGTCCAGCTGGCAGGTTGTGTAGTCAACATTCTATTATGCAATTCTGATTGGATATCCAATAAGGCCACTAAGGATTCTGTCTGTTAGATGTCCAGCTGGCAGGTTGTGTACTCAACATTCTATTATGCAGTTCTGATTGGATATCCAATAAGGCCACTAAGGAAAGCTTTATTAGTTATAATTATCAGTGCGGAATCAAGGTAAACTATTTTTGATGTGTTATTTCTAATAATGTATCTGTATTTAGTAGAAATGATAATACAGCTACTGAGAATATTTCTAAGTGGAAGTCATTGACACACATATATATATATAAACCTTTTATACTTATTACACTAGATGGATGAGAAAATAAGCTTACATATAAAAACGTGAATATGTACAGATTTCTTGAATGTTTTAAATTGTTCGGTTGTCTTTAGTACTTGATGACAACTCAAAAAGCTGTGCCACAGGGTACTGTCCTCTTTTGTTGGTTTTGACTCCTCACAGAAGGTAGAGAACATTTCCTTTGTTGATGCTACTAGTGGTTTATCATTTATGTACTGATTCCTCATCTATTCCTACCTACATCATATGGTGCTGTATTTTCCTGCATATGCATTCCCTCTATATTTCAAGAGCCTCCATGGTTACCATTCTTGTTTTACTTGTAGAGATAAGTCGATATAGGTGCTTCTCTTGTTTAGCTTAACTTACTATCCAGTTTCTTTGGTTTCTGCTGTCCGTTATTTGGGGACCAACCACTTTGAATTTTATACAATGTTTCCTGTGAGTATGTCATAAATACTATAGTTTTTGGCACTTTAACACAAGCGTGATCTTTAATCGGTATGGGGAAGGATTTCGTAAAGGTAACACACTATATTTTAGAGATAACACCCTTTGATGAGCTGCATTGATACTCCAAAAGTAACTTGAACAGGTTAGTTTCTTTAAGATTCTTAGAGGAGCAGATTCGTACACCATCCAAACTTAGAGCTCTCTCTATATTTATATATAATTATGGCTCTGTTTATCTCGTCCAAGATAAAGATGGAAGCTATATCCTCATGTAGCTATAGCTTTGATAGAGATTGCTGTTAGTTAAACATCTCTGGAAACTTACCATGGTTGGTGATTTCTTCTTTATTGAGAGGGGCACCATCATCATCACAAATGACTGTCATCCCCATGTTTTGATTCATGGGCCGACCAAAAGATTGTGGAAGTGCTAAAATGAAGTGTCCATTTCCTGTTTTTTTCTTTGGAAGCTGACTGCTAGTAGAGGGACGGGCTATGTTAGTGCCTCCTATGCCAGGTAGGGATTATATTCAAGATGTTGTTACCAAATAGAAGATCTTTACAGGAGTCTCTGTTCTCCTTCAAACTTGGTGATTTTTGTTGATTTATCCGAGTACAGCAGTATTAGGCTGGTGGCTTTGCTTTGGTGAGCAGAACGTAAACTTTTGCCATTAACTTTCACCGACGTCCCAGGGGAGTTATATAGCTCTGAAGTATTTTACTATTAAATACACAGGGGAGTTTTCATACAGAGTCCCCAGTCTTCAGAATGATGTGCTATGTTACCTTTCATGTACACATTGATGATTTTGATGTGTAGGGTAACTTAAGATGGGTTATCTGGTTGGTTTGCAGTTTACAGTGGCGATTGTTCTACTGAAAGCTATGTTAATGCTTATAGCGAGCACTCGTCTAGCTCTAGTTTGAAATGTATTATTGTTTGTAGACAATACATCAACCACGTTCAAAACTCTTGGTACTAGCCCTTTCCACCCAGGTAAGGCAGGTGAGTGATAGCCAATAGAATGGAGTTGTCATTCTTGAGATTGGTGAACAATGACGAATAGGGTAAAAAGATGCCCATCCACCATCTAGAAACCTCCCTGATATAGGTCCTGAGCTAAGCAGCCATGCTTATAAGCCGTAACTATGTATCTCCGTGTTGTTTCCACCCTCTAATAACATAATGTAGAAAATGTTGATGATATGTCAACTTATCCATCATGTTTGGCAGTTCCTGGTACATCTTATATATCTAAGTTGTATTGTCTGTTCATCCCATATTCCCTAATGTTGCATACAAATATACTTCAGGAGGTTTAACGTTTGGAGGGATCTTACCAATAGATTATTCTCTGTCTTAGATTGATGCCTTCCACGTGTACAAAAACTTTAGCTAACTCAAACATTAGCTGTATAATTAACTTGGTAATTCTACAGTTGAATTCATAGTGACTCTAAAGACAATTAAAACTAAACAACATATCTATAGCTAATACATACTAACACTGTACTTATATCTGTAACTGAATACATGGATACACTGTACGAAACCAAAACGTAGCAAAAACTAACTCTGTACTTGAAACATAATCATACTAAACCTACCTAGTAGGTAATATTGCACTTTACCTAAACTAAACACATGGCACATTTTTACTAATACATATAATTGAGCAGTTTGGTGACTGTGTAATTACATTTATATCTAATCATATGCTAATTTAGTATTTATTACACAACAACAGCTTGTAAACAATTACAAAATATTTAGATTTTATTTCTTCTTTTTTCTAATCGTTTCGACAATTTCGTCGTTTTTGCCTTTTCTTCCTCTTTCTTGCCCCCCTCCCCCAGTGGCACAGTGGTATGTCTGCGGATTTACAACGTTAGAAACCGGGTTTCGATACCTGTAGTGGGCAGATCACAGATATCCTATTGCTTAGCTTTGTGCTTAACTTTTAACAAACAAAACAAATCCGCTTTCTTTTTCTACCCCTCCTCTCTTTCATTTTGCGACGTATACTAATACACATATTTCGTATCACATCTCAGTGGACTCGTTACTATAATTCACTAGTTTTGTCCGATCTAGATCTAGGCCTCGTTGACCATTGTGGGAAACTCACACTCTGTAACCGACCATAAGGGCAATAAAAGGAATTGCAGTAAATTGTTCTTCTTCTCCTGCCTGCCTTTTTACAATATAAAGAAGAAGAGACTATATTTTTTGCTATTAGAAAGTGGAAGTTAAATAATGCTACTGATTAGTTGACGTTAAAATTCATGGTTCATAAAATCGCTAACCCTAGCCTAATGATAATAGTTTGGTATAAGATTATATAATATAAATAAATTATATCAATTTATCTCTTTATCCTCCAAACAATCCGAATTAATTAAAATAGTTATAACAAATTAATGTGAATATTAATAAACTGGCTTGCAAATTTAAACTTCCTAAAAGTTGTTTTGATTTTAACAACAGATTTTCCATAATTCATCTACGCAGATTTCGAAAATATTATTAAGTTTTTTTCTATCCCGTGAGAATTTTTATAATTCGCGAAGAAAAAATATTACTTAGATAAAATTATTATTTCGTTTATCACAATGAACATTTTTTTATTATTACGTTTGTTAACAAAATGCAAACAAACTGACGAAAATGGAAGAACGTTGATGTCAAACGAACATGCATCGTCATTCATCCCGATTTTTGTGAAGTCTACGTGTTTTAGTTTCAAAACTTACGTTTTGTAAAAAATCTATACGTAATGGAGAAAAATGGACATCATTT
>NW_013669532.1:71174-77274 GCF_000517525.1 Limulus polyphemus | reverse complement strand
TCAAGACAATAAACCCATCGCAAGCCTGTGTTAACAATAAAACCATCGCAGGCCCGTGTTAACAATAAAACCATCGCAGGCCCGTGTTAACAATAAAACCATCGCAGGCCCGTGTTAACAATTACAATATTAAACTAGAAAATGCTAGTAGTTTATTCGCCGGATAGATGAATGGGCTGAGTAGTAAGTCCTTCTACGATGGTTATAGATAAATCCTAATTTAGTATATACTTACTATTAACAACAAACTACTTACTATTAACAACAAACTACTTACTATTAACACTAGACTCAACACTAGCAGTTTAATTGCTCCTGAATGAGCCTAAACTTACCCCCAAGATAAAACGAAAACGTGATGTTAAAAAATAATAAACGAACACGTAACGTGTATAATTATTTAAAATATTTCTTGTTCCGTTTCCGAGAAAATTTTATTCAACAACTTCCTAAGTTTGTAAAGTGATGGGGATTAAAAACGTCAGTGATCTGTAATCTGGAATGAACGTCTTCGTTGGCAACAGTATAAACAGTGCTCATGCTTTAAAAAAACGCATCACACCTTATTATAGACGTTTAAAGTTTCGAGGCAGCCAATTAAGCTTGCTTTAAAATATTCTTATTCTTATTCTTACATCTACATAGTTAAGATGATGAATGCGAATATATGCTGATTAAGCGTTGGGACCAGGGAACAATGGATCTCAAAAAGCTCTATATATTATCACCTTGAGACGAAATTAAGTACTTACTAACGTCATAGTGATATGATGTTGATCTGGGCCATTGTGTAACGTTGTACTCTTGGAAGTTTTATATCTATATAAATATAATAGTACTGTATGTTGTATGTCCATGTGACTACTTCGCAGAGTGTAGATGAATCTTCACCAAATTTGGTAAGGAGATTCATTAGGTTCATGTGAGGGTACATACAAATTTTCAGTTTTACATTTTGTGTTTTGTAGTTTTTATAGGAATTTTGGCGATTTTGCGTTCTTTACCACTGTTAATGGATCTTCACCAACTTTGGCATGAAGGTTTGTTGGGTCCATGCGTAAATACGTGCAAATTTGCTGTTTCACGTTGGGTGTTTCGCAGTTTTTATGGCCATTTTTGCGTTTTTTTACCATTACGTATAAGGAAAGCAGCTTTTCATGTCTTATAATAACCTTTCGTTAATCATGAATTTACATAACTATGTCTCAGTTGTCTCCTTAAGTAACTCTTAAACTGCTCAAAATGAACCACGTAAATCTTAAAATAAACGTATGGCTTGTTCACTTATTTCATAAAGTAACGTGACGAATGTGGTGGTGCCAAGAGTATAATATTGATAGAGATAAGCATTGGTTGGCATTCCTACCTCTGCATCCTGTACAGTGGTATAATAAATGTCACAAATAATAGGGAGGAGATGTTGAGACTTGTGTACTTTCATGATGGTGATAATGGTCTATGGATAGTGGCTTAATTGATGATAAAGAGCGGATTGGTCAAATGGAATGATCTTCACGATTCAGACTAATTCCTGAAAGCTTCAGTAAATACTACATCAAGCCAAGTTTCTCTCAAAAAATAATTTTTAGCATCATTGTGTGATTTATAATTTCAATATCCTATCAGTTCGTCATGTAAATCAAGCACCTTAAGTTTAGTTATGCTTATCATTTATATTCTACTGTATGTATCTCTATGAATATAATAGTTCAGTTTGATGTATGTCCATGTAACTACTTCGCAGGGTGGGGATGGATCTCCACCAAAATTGCTATGGAGGTTCATTAGGTCTATGCTGGGGTGCATACAAACTTTCAGTTTTCCATTTTGCGGTTTTTTATGAGCGTTTTTCGTTTTTTACTACTACTTCGCCCCTCTTGATGGACCTTCATCAAATCTGGTATGAAAGTTTTTTGGTTACATGGGGCGATACATAAAAAGTTTTAGTTTTGCGGTTTGTATGAGCGTTTTTGCGTTTTTTACCACTGCTTTGCCCCCTCTTTATGAATCTTCACTAAATTTGGTATGAAGGTTTGTTGGGTCCATGCAAAGATAGATACATGAAATTTGTGGTTTCACATTATACACTTGGATGTTATATTATAATATATGGCATTATACTCTTGGGAATTTTATACGATACTTAATGTGATTGTACAAGGGATTCGCACTGCAAAAAGTATTATTTAATGGTATTGAGAGTACCTATATTTGCTAGAGTATTCAGTTCTTAAAATATTGAT
Organism: Limulus polyphemus; assembly: GCF_000517525.1. NCBI lineage: Eukaryota > Metazoa > Arthropoda > Merostomata > Xiphosura > Limulidae > Limulus > Limulus polyphemus. The sequence goes on along the minus strand of NW_013669532.1, from coordinate 75,031 downwards.
ACATATATATATATAATGATGTAAAAGTCACTTATGTTAATTTATATAAGCCACGTATAAAAGCTTGTTACCTAATTATGTTTGATGAAATTTCATATTAATATTTACGTCCATTGTTTATTGTTGACTGAACTACGGTAATGCTTTCCAAGTTGTGTCGCGACAAGTTGTTAAAAGTGTATCAAGAGTTTCACTAAACGAAGAATAATTAAGAACATAAAAAACCCTACAAAACAAATATTGCATGTGTGAACAGAAGCGTTGCACAATTTAAGGCAAGTGGGTTTGGGTGTGTAGTCATAAAAAAGTTTGGGAACCGTTTAACCCCTTTGACAAACTTTCCATACCTTGCGACGTGAATGAGTTTTTTTCTATTAAACTTTATACGTCAATAATATTAGAGAATGGTTTGAGCTGTATTCGTTTAAGTTACTGTAATGTACATCGTTTTATTAATCAGTAATGTTTAATAAAACGTGGATTATTTCTTGTTTATGAAATTGTTCTTTATTTACCGCATTGGCTCGATTATAGGGCGATGTCTAATATAAGGCGACTCCCCCCTTTTTAGGTCCGCAACATCAACACTATAGCTGAACAGCCTGTAGGTGGATTTGTTGCGAGAATTAGTGAGGACCTTGAGCGAACATCTGGAGCGCATGCGTAGACGGATACTATCTGGACATTCGGGTATGAGATAGGCTAGAATAGTGGGGAAGAAGCTTGCGTCCGGCCGCGATTATAAGGCAACTATGAATTTTTCAGCCTAATTATTAATCAAAAACATCGTCTTATAATCGGACGAATACGGTAATTTGTTTAGTATCATCACTGGTTATTATTAATTAAAAAAAAGATAAGAAATAAACATATTTTTGAAAAGTAATAAAATTTAAACTTGAAATTCATTTAAAATATACAGCATGGTTCGACCATTTTGCCCTCGCTAATCATTTAGTTTGAGTTAAAATCTATTAGCTAATCCGTGTAAGGCTTTCCAGCAATGCTCACACAACAATCTGTTCATTTCTTCTATATCAATCTTACTTACTATAATCTTATATTCTACTTTGTATAAAACACGTAAGACTTTCAAACTCATTCTTGTATTTTATTACTTAATTGCGTTTAATTTATTATTGTATATAATCTGCACGTGTAAACTTAAAATTAGAAATAATTATTTTTCTTCATTTTAATACTTCTTTTTTAATTTTAAGTAAAATATCTAAGTCTTCTCTAAGTGCTAATCAAAATCGATCTACATTAATTAACTTCTACTCTGAAAAAAAGGCAGTTTGGTTGATTTTTCTGCGCAGGAAATCTTTATTTTTTATTTCTCAATTCATGTGCTTTAATTTTCGATTTCTATACATAAATATATTAATAAGATTTTGTTTGGAAAAAACAGTCTACCACATTTTTCTTTATTACAAAGCACAAATGTCCTGTGACCGCCCATTTAACTAACTGAATCATTATAGGTAAATGACGATTACTGACAAAATCTAACTTTAAAGGCAGCTGCAGTTTCACTGGTCGGAATTGCTGCTGTTTGACAGACCTTAGAGTGGTTGAAGAGGGCCATAAAATTATGAGTAAAATATGTTCTTACCAAGCATCGGTTATTGGTATGATAGAACAATCCATGGATATTCTAGTTATAACTAGTATAACTTTACTTTACTTTAGGTAATAATGATTGGGTGAAATATTTTTGTAAGAATGGCACCTCATTCACATACTTTCGGAGAAAATGGATGGAATAGAGAGATAAATGTATCTTCTGCTTATGATTTGATTGATTATTTGCTAAAGGAACGCTAAACCGTACAGTAAAAACAACCTTCACTAATTACGAGAGAGCGCACAGTAGATTTAGCACAATTGTATTTTGTTTTTAGGATTACAGTCAATATAAAAATCTACATCTTTTTTCATCTTACATATTGCAGTTCCAGAAGTATCAAAAGTAAAGCACTTATGGTAACCTAACACTAATACTTTGAAAAAAAAAAGCATGATTTTAACAGAAAACTCTAGAAAACTTATGCGAAAATGTAATTTCATATCGAATACTTTAATCATAGTTTCTAAAACCCGTCTAATCTTTTTTTGATTAATGAGCACTTAGGCATAGCATTTAAAATGAATTCCCTTATTGTTTCAATAGGGTGAAGGTCTGTGTTACGTTTATGCTGTGGATTTCAACCTTCTATGGTTTATACCATTGATTTTTGATCACTTTGCTTATTTATTGAAATATGTTTTGGATTAAATGCGTGCCAAATTCGAAGTATAACTAAGAATATTCTAATCATAGCAGTTAATTAAGGAAAACATAAACACAACTGTTAATTTATGCATAACAGGTCTGGTAAATAACTAATCAATTCTAATTAAATTAATATTAAATTCCGATCAGAGCAAGCTGCTTACTTAGTGCAAAATTAAAAATCAATTTCGTAATGATCATTGCTAATTATATATAATTTTTACATACTTACTTACAAAGATTAGCACGCATTGTTTTATTAGGTCAGTATTTTCACTGTTAGCCGTAAACCCACCAATGTCTGATGAGGTTCAGCCACAATATATATAGAATATTAGGTTAATTATAAATCCATATACCAAGCCAGGCAATGCAAAACAATCTTTATAATGAAAGTATAATAATAAAATAAACAAACCAGAACTATATATATTAAACACTCTAACCAATACTGTTAACGGTGCCTCAGTAACTCATTGGTAAATCTGAAGGCTTATAACGCAAACAACCAGGTTTCGATCCCTGTATGGGAAAGGCAGAGGTGGCCTATAATATAACTTTGTATTAACATCAACAACAAACCAAGTATTAATGATTAATCTTAAAAACTCAATTGTTAAAAAAACAACGATTATTTCATACACAATTCCATAAAAATTAGATTGTTTCCAGTCTCCCAATTACTAAAATACAATAACTTACTGTACAGGATAAAAACTGGTAAAAAACTCCGATGAAACTGGAAAACAATCTCATACACTCTACATGTTTCGACGTATACTATTGCGTCATCCTCAGGAGTGTAATGGTTTGCAAAAAAATAACACTTATTTATACAATTATCAAAACAACAGTTTACATCAGGTCCATCATACTTATTCAATAATGTAAGGCCCGGCATGGCCAGGTGGTTAGGGCGCTCGACTCGCAATCTGAGGGTCGCGGGTTCGAATCCCCGTCACACCAAACATGCTCGCCCTTTCAGCCGTGGGGGCGTTATAACGTAACGGTCAATCCCACTATTCGTTGGCAAAAGAGTAGCCCAAGAGTTGGCGGTGGGTGGTGATGACTAGCTGCCTTCTCTCTAGTCTTACACTGCTAAGTTAGGGTCGGCTAGCGCAGATAGCCCCCGTGTAGCTGTGCGCGAAATTCAAAAACAAACAAACAATAATTTAATTTTTTTTACATTTAATTATCTCTATAGGTTCACGTATATTCATACCAATTACATTTCCAGGTTGTGCTAAAAAGTCTTTATCTAATTCCTTTTAGCGCTAAGCTACACAATAGGCTATCTGCGTTCTGTCCACCACGGGGAATCTAACCGTTGTAAATCTAAGCTTCTCTTTGACCCACTAAGCAACATTAAATTTTTAGAGACAGTGTAAATAAATGCTGACGAGATTCTCAAGTCTTTAACAACCTGTCCCCCGGTGGGACAGCAGTAAGTGTTCGGATTTACAACACTAATTTCCGGGGGTTCGATTTCCGTCGGTGGACACACACACACACACATAAATACACTCTAACAACCTGTCCCCCGGTGGGACAGCAGTAAGTGTTCGGATTTACAACACTAATT
>NW_013669532.1:68901-70254 GCF_000517525.1 Limulus polyphemus | reverse complement strand
TGCAGATAGCCCTCGTGTAGCTTTGTGCGAAATTAAAAAAAAAAGAAAACAAACAAACATTTTACATTTGTAAAATTCAGATTCTTTTATGATAAGATTGTCATTTGTTCAGAGTTCTTTTATATTTTTTTGCTGGTAAAATGCTGTATTTTTCTTGTTGATTTATATGTGCAGACAGGCTATCTTTTATTCAGTGTTTGAGAAAGGAGAATTTTTGTTCTGTGGCTGCTGATGCTTTTGGTGGCTGATACTTCTTTGAGTTAAATGGGAGCTTGCTGATTAATAGGTAGTTCTTGTTATCTTTCTACAGATTTGTATCTTCTCTGGGTTATTGATTAGTAATGGATGGACTAGCTTTGTACAGAATATCTTCGGAAGTTTCATTTGAGTCTTCTGTAAATTTTTTATTCTTTTGTATAGAGTCTTTTGAAGTGTCTATTCTTTCTTTAGTATCATTCTGTTTCTCCCAGTAGACATTGTATATGGTATTGAAATGATGAAAATCTCTAGACGGATGCTATTTGTTAGTTTCTTTTTAAAACAAAGTTTGAACCTTTCACCAGGAGCTAGATTGAAGCTTTATGTGACTTCTTGGTGAGCTATTGGAAAGTCTTTTCGTAATTATGCTTTTTTTAGTGCAAGTACTTGCTTTGTCCCGATTCATTCCAACATCAAAAGATAACAGGGCAACAGTTTATTGTAACTTTTCTCTATATTTATCATCTCAGTACTGTAAGAAGTAATTCCGTAATGTATGTTCAGATGTGAAAAACCAACGACTGTCTCAAAACTTCTTATAAGTATTAAAGTATTTTGTTTTGTTTTCTCACAGGGCCTTTCAGAACCTTACATTATCAATATTAATATTAAACATTTATCGGTATTTCTTTCGTAAGATTTACCATTGTGTTCGTTTTATGGTCGAACATATTAATCTTTTATAAAGCTCAACCAATGACCATATCTTTCCTCGCGTTCTTTCGACTCATCCTTGTGATCTTCCGGAAAGTACATTTCTCTTGCCGATTTTCGGAAGACTTTGAATACATAACTTCTTTAGAGATCTCGGATGGCTTCAGCTCTCTGTGTCTTTTAAAACAAACACTACTTGTAGACAAATCTTTCTTGCGTTATTTTGGAAGGCTGTATTACTGGGCACATCCCTATGAAAGTTCAGAATTCTCTGCAACTGAGCACATTTTTATATGATATTTTGAAAAGCTATACTGTTGGACATGAGCACATTTTTATATGATATTTTGAAAAGCTATACTGTTGGACATGAGCACATTTTTATATGATGTTTTGGAAAGCTATACTGTTGGACATGAGCACATTTTTATATGATGTTTT
>NW_013669532.1:65181-68089 GCF_000517525.1 Limulus polyphemus | reverse complement strand
AGTTGATAAACCTATCTAATATTCTTTTCGTTCTGGTTGATTACTTAACTCAGTATGTAACAGTTGATAAACCTATCTAATATTCTTTTCGTTCTGGTTGATTACTTAACTCAGTATGTAACAGTTGATAAACCTATCTAATATTATTTTCGTTCTGGTTGATTACTTAACTCAGTATGTTAATTTACATCAGAAACTTTATAGTAATATCGAGGGAGCCATCCTATGGTTACTCGAGGGCTATCTGCGTAAGGGATCACTACTTTTGATATGATAGACTAGAGACAAAGTAAGTAGTACACCCCTCATTGCCAACTGGGCTTCTCTGATTGAATATTGAGAGTTAACCGTCACTGTTATAACGCACTGAATATTGAGAGTTAACCGTCAGTGTTATAATGCACTGAATATTGAGAGTTAACCGTCACTGTTATAATGCACCCACAACCCAAAAGTGTGACTTGGTTTTTGGACGGTAACAGGAAACCTGGACTCACAATATTGACCGTGTGTATATCATTAGTGCTAATACACTTATATTAGCGGTGTATGTGGTTTTGGACGGTAACAGGCCGTAGACCAGGAAACCTGGACTCACAATATTGACCGTGTGTGTGTATCACTTATATTAGCGGTGTGTGTATTATTAGTGTATTAATACAGTCATACTGACTGCATGTGAATTATTAGTGAAAATAGTCATACTGGCCGCACGTGTATTACTAGTGCTAACACAGACATATTGAGCATGTGTGTAATACTAGTGCTAATACACTAATATTAGCTGTATGTGTATTATCAGTGCTAATACTTTCATATTAGCCGTATATGCATTATTAGGGAAAATACAGTCATTCTGACCGTATGAGTATTATTAGTGCTAATAAAGTCATATTGACCGTATGTGTATTATGAGTGATAATATACTGATATTAGTGGTATGTTTATTATTAGTGATAATACATACATATAAGCCGCATGTTTATTATTAGTGATAATACATTCAAATAAGCCGCATGTTTATTATTAGTGATAATACATATAAGCCGCATGTTTATTATTAGTGATAATACATTCAAATAAGCCGCATGTTTATTATTAGTGATAATACATACATATAAGCCGCATGTTTATTATTAGTGATAATACATACAAATAAGCCGCATGTTTATTATTAGTGGTAATACATACATATAAGCCGCATGTGTATTATTAGTGATAATACATACATATAATACAGTCATATTGACCGTATGTGTAATATGAGTGATAATATACTGATATTAGTGGTATGTTTATTATTAGTGATAATACAGTCATATTGACCGTATGTGTAATATGAGTGATAATATACTGATATTAGTGGTATGTTTATTATTAGTGATAATACAGTCATACTGACCATATGTGTAATATTAGTGATAATACAGTTTTCCTAACTGTATATGTATTATTAATACAATTATATATCGTACATTATACAAGTAGTAAAATACTCTACTTTTGGGAAAGATAAACATATATTTTAACCGTAAAGCTGTTAGTTAGGGTAAATTATAGTGATCAAACGTCATTCCAAATGTTTCATTAGCTGTTACATCGATGATGTAGTTCGTGTGGTGATTCACGTGCTTCAGTTTTTCGAATATCAGAGCTTCACTTGATAACCCACCACGTGGTATCTATAAAATTTGTCATTAAACATGAAATTACTCTTTAACACTTGTTATAGTGTGAACGCCTTTTACAAGCCAGCGAAGAAGGATTTCAATTATACTTGTCAGGAGACATTAATATTAGTCCTGTTAAATTTATAAACATTACATTCTTAATATAATCTCTTAGGGATCTTCCAGAATTAGAACATTCTATAATGATAGTATTCCACCATATTACATTTGTCTCATATCCATAGCCGACGACGTGTTCCGCTCAATCTAGGTTTGATGTCTGTGAACATCACAAATAATATTGATAAAAATAAACACAAAAAAAGGATTTATCTTACGCCACATTAGAGGTGATCAAGTCACTGAACCATTAAAAGTAAGCCGTGTAGGCGGAGTGTGTTGCTAACCTTGTCGTTTGGACTACGTGTCGCATAATGTGTCTTTCAGAACAAAATTATAATGCAAAACAAATAAATAAGCATTAGTAATATATGTATATAAAGGTGCCAGTTGTGATGCAAACAGACGTTATTTACATTTTTTTTTTACTAATCTCTATGTTTATTTATCATTATCAACTCTCAGGACATCCTAATAAAATATCAACTTTGTTTGCAACCTGGTGTCCTTAATCAGTTGTTACAATATGAATAATAATTTTTATAGCATGCTAAAAATTTCCCTCGGAGAAAATGAAAATGTATCATTAAATTTACTCGTTAATAATATTATTGCTAGCTATTTTTTCATTGCCTGCATTGAAACGTTCACATGTCAACATATACAAAAACCAAGAATGCTAAATAATAGCTCGTTTAAGTAATTTACCAAATATAAAAAAAAAAAGGTTGTACTTTCTTTGCCATAAAATAATTCTCTCCTCAATGGGATTTCTAGCGTTACAGCAGTTTGTAAACTGGATTCGTTCAGTAATACTTGCATCCAAAATTGCATAACACACAATAGAGAAGTGAACTTCATAAGTAAAGAAGCTTGAGACTGAGAAAACACTATATTAGGATAATGTGGATGTCCAACGGCACAGAAGTGAACTTCATAAGTAAAGAAGCTTGAGACTAAGAAAACACTATATTAGAATAATGTGGATGTCCAACGGCACAGAAGTGAACTTCATAAGTAAAGAAGCTTGAGACTGAGAAAGCACTATATTAGGATAATGTGGATGTCCAACGGCACAGAAGTGAACTTCATAAGTAAAGAAGCTTGAGACTGAGAAA
>NW_013669532.1:59720-64614 GCF_000517525.1 Limulus polyphemus | reverse complement strand
TAAATGTTGTAGCATGTAATCTTTACCAAAATAAAACGACATGTAGTAAACGAGATATTAGAATAAATGTTGTAGCATGTAATCTTTACCAAAATAAAACGACATGGAGTAAACGAGATATTAGAATAAATGTTGTAACATGTAATCTTTACCAAAATAAAACGACATGTAGTAAACGAGATATTAGAATAAATGTTGTAACATGTAATCTTTACCAAAATAAAACGACATGGAGTAAACATGGATGTGATCAGCTACGTGCAGAATTGACATGGAAACGTAAAAAACAATCACACAAATATCTCTACTGGTTATGGAAATGATGAAACAGGATGTTATTGAATCGTTAAACAAGAAATATCTAGCGTTGTAGATGAATTCGTGTAAAAGAACGGTGGAAATTTGTAGTAACGAAATAATAGCGAATAAAATGCAACTGTTTCTGAATAATTTAACGATGCTCTCTCTAAATATCATGTTGAAAATTACTGATCACCTCTAGTTTTCGAGTTATGATAGATTTAATCAAATATTCTTATACATCGTGAAAATAACTTTTTCTTTAATGACATTATTTATTCATTGAAAATTGCATTTAAGAATGTTCTAAAACAATACATAATAGGAATACCAGTTTAAAAAAAAGATTAGTATAATAAGATTATGTACTGAAAATACATTCAGGCTATGTTCAAAACTTTCATTACAGTATTATTTTTTATTACAAAATAACTGCTTGACTTGTTGTGCCTTTCGTTTATTTTCCCAGTTTCACGCTGTAAGAACCAACAGTAATCTCCCGTCATCGCAGGATTCCATCATTCTTGATATCGCTGTTCCATTGTAGAAATATCTTGGTGGAATGCTCACCATGTACACTGTTCACTGCACATAAATTACTTGGAAATAACTCTAAATGGTAGTGTAAGTGCAATTTTCCTGGAGTTCTAGGGTATATCATTAATCATCACAGCATAGTTTCTCATCTCTGTGATTTCATCAGAATATTTTTGACAACTAAGAATATCTCAGCTTGTCTAGTTGGAAACTTTCAATATAATTTTACCAGGCATACTACACTGGACAACAAACAATTTACTCAAGTGATTTATGGTAATTTGATGGTGCGGATTTCAAAAATGCAGTCAGAATTTTCACTTCGCCTCTAGATTTTGAGTTATTTCAATATTTTATCATCACTATATGAAATACTATGCAATCAACTCAGCATGACAGATGTATGCTGTGAAATTAACGTTACTTGGACAGTTTGATGGGTAAAAGGTATATATTTTTGATAAATTCAAACATTGACTGTATTTTATTGGTGTAAAATTCCAAATATATAGTTCAAATATGCTATTTGTGCTCGATATAATGGTAGCGAATTGCATCACTTTTGATTCATTCTCACGCTCACTTGCTCTGCCCAGGGATCATGAAACTCTCACGTGCTCAGTTTGTTAGAACATTCGAGAAATCCCTCGACTGAGCATAAAATGGGCGGAGTCAGACACCTCTCTCTCAGTTGCCTCTCACTCACTCAGTTGGTCACTTCGCCTCACTATGCACACAGTCAAAACAAAGTCCGATCTTTTTCCTCACATCATACTCGTGATATAATCAATTCTGCAAAACTTTGTTTTTAAAATCTTTTAAATTCTTTTTCTGTAAATATAAATTCTTTCATAGTTTTTTAGAAAATTGTTTGAAATGCTGGCTGTCTCTAGTTCAAGTAAAGTCTGAAATTGTAAACATCACCTAAACAGTTTCTGCTACATTTGTGGAAAATAGATTACAGTTTCATGAAGGAAAAACAACACACATAAGGTAAAGGTAGCTTACTACCACTATTTTGATTGTAAAATTGGTGACCAAGAAAAACATTGGGCTCCACATGTGTGTTGCACAGTTTGGCTTGACACAGTGACTGAATAAGAAGAGAGCAAATATGCTACTTGCAGTTTCCATGATATGGCGTGAGTCCAAATGTCATCTATGTGACTGCTATTTTTGCATGACTAATGTTTCTGGATATTCAAGCAAAACTAAACAATACACTAAATATTCAAATATTGTATCTGCAATGAAACCAGTATCTCGTGGGGATGTTATTCTAGTGCCACATCTACCAGGGAATTGGAATTGGAAGAATTATCCTACAAAGAAGGCAATGAATCATCTTCATCCTCTTCATCTAGTAATTCCATTATTGTGGTACCTCAACATAAGCTGCCTAATCTGATCACACAAGGAAAGCTAGATGATCTGATTCCTGACTTGTCTCAATCAAAGCAGCATGAGGAATATACTGGTTCTCGTTTACGGCAATGGAATTTATTAGCTCCAGGAACGAAGGTTTCAACTTACCAAAGTTACCACCAATGTCTTCCTTCTCACTACAGTATGCAGGATACTTTGTGTTTCCATACAAATGTTGATACCCTAATGGAAAAATTACGCACTGAACATCATCCTCAAGAATGGAGACTTTTTATTAACTTATCTAAAGTTACTCTGAAATGGGAATACTAAACCATCGATCCCTGTTGCTCATGCTGTGAACATGAAACAAACTTATCAAAGCATGTACATTATACTTGAGGCCATCAAATATGATCACCCTAGGTGGAACATATATAACGATTTAAAAAATATTGCATTCCTGCTGGGCCTGCAGAGAGGGTATACATTTGCTGTTATGTTAAACTTATATCAAAGGTTTTCTTCATTACCCATTCAAGCCGTCTCCAAGCATTATCAACCAGACATTGTTGCTTATTGTATCTCTGGGACAGCCGAGATGATAAAAAAATCATTTCAAAAAGAAGGAATGGCCAGTGAGAAAGTATTACATACCAGGAAAACGGAATATCGAGTGTCAACCTTTAGTGAATCTTCAAAATGTGCTTCTGCCCCCCTTCATAGTGAACTGAGACTCATGAATAATTTTATAATAGAAACGATCACAGTTGGTAATGATTTCAGGTATCTATCTGACAAATTTTCAAAAAATCAGTGAATGAAAAATGAAAGGAAGTATCTTTGTTGGGCCATAAGTTCGGGAAGTACTGATAGATGATGATTTTGAAACAGTACTCAGTCAGAAAGAATTTCCTGCCTGGAATTATTCAAACGCCAGAGATAGTAAAGTACTTTACATACATCATTTTGGACTGGTTCCTCTCCTTAGAAAAAGGTTGCTGATCAATATTTCTTGGGAAATTTATGAACATTTTATCTAGTACATTGAAATATAGAGTTTATTACACTAAAAACATATTTAATTGTTTTCTGCACATTGTGACATATAGTTGTATGCACATTTTTTATATAATTACTTTATACAAATACTTTCTCTCAACCAGCAAAAAAAACACTTTAACTCTAATTTTTTTGGTTGATAGTTATTGATGAAATTTCTACTTTTGGAATTATGGTCTGAATTTTTCGAACACATTTCTTGTATTTCTTAACTCTATGTAATCAGGTAAAGACAGAAGCCTAAGTATCTTAGTTGTCACCCCAAGGGATCGATTTAGATAAATGCGTTTCAACCTGTTGTAAAGTAAAAAATAATTATAATATTATTTTTGTCGCTCAAATAAACTACTCGGAATCTTTTAGAAAACGGTCAATTATAAATACAACACAAAAGTACAAAAAACATTTTCAAAACATTAAATTTTAATATTGAAAGTCATGTAGGGACGATCTGTGTATAGCAGTAGCATTCCTATATTCTTGTTTGCATTCTTTTTGGCACTGCCATCCCTACATCATTTTAAATTTACAGAATGTTTTATATTACTCGTTGTAATAAGAAGCGCATAAACAAAGACATGGAACCACCAACATATGACAACTTGTATTTAATGTGAAATGTCAAACAATCGACTTTCGTCATGCTTCACACTAAAAACTTACTTCACACTGCATGATTCATACATGGAACCACCAACATATGACAACTTATATTTAATGTGAAATGTCAAACAATCGACTTTCGTCATGCTTCACACTAAAAACTTACTTCACACTGCATGATTCACACTAAACTTATTTCACAGCGTATGATTCACACTAAAATTCTTTACACGATATAATTCACATTAAATATGCTTCAGATGAAACCAACAATAATGATTGACATCTCTAATCAAGAATCTAACAGTTGGTGGAAGAATAGTGTATAACAATTGTAGTTGTTATGTAATATTTTGGCAATTCGACAGTGTTACGAGCATAAGTAGTAATATTAACTAAATGTAACAAAGGTTTATAAACACAAACATACATTAACACACATATATATATATATATACACACACGGAGATACTGATACGTACGCGTACCACTTCATACCACTGGGAATTGTTTGTTTCGTACATCAGATAAAAAGTTCTGACTTGAATACTAATTTGTGTTTATGGCCATTTCTGGGAATTTTTTCAGGCGTTTTGTGTATTACAATAAAAACTCACATACTTTTTGACAAACTGATTGTCAGAATTTCTGTGTCTGGATACTCGTTGATATCATTTATTTTCCTTTCATGTTTATAGTAGGTTCTAGCTCATTTACTACTGTACTTTCAGAGATAGTTTGGCTATTTTTCTTACACTGTTTAAACATTTGTTTCTCGTAGACTAACAAATACTTTTTTAACTGTCCTTAGAATCCTGAAATAAACTTATTTAGCGAACATTTTCTGTTTTAATTATAGTGTGGCCATTTCTGTGATCGACTGGCCACATTCATGGTATATATATTCATGATATAGAGTCTACCAACTCTATGATTAAAATGGACATCCATCTTATCCTAATATAGTGTTTTCTCAGACTCAAGCTTCTTTACTTATGAAGTTCACTTCTGTGCCGTTGGACATCCA
>NW_013669532.1:52711-58846 GCF_000517525.1 Limulus polyphemus | reverse complement strand
GTTTACTCCATGTCGATTTATTTTGGTAAAGATTACATGCTACAACATTTATTCTAATATCTCGTTTACTCCATGTCGATTTATTTTGGTAAAGATTACATGCTACAACATTTATTCTAATATCTCGAGCAAGCATGTACACGTTTCTGATTGGTCTTCCCGAAAATTTTCCTATTCAAATAGGGAACAAACACAAATGACTGTATAATGCTAGGTGAAATGGTCATAACAGTAGACTATTGAGTGCTTATTGCCATTACCAATGGGTGACCCCGATTGAGGAACAAGCACGTTTATGTTATACAAACGATTTTGTACCCCAGTTTTCGGTGTATTTGTACCTCTGGTTTATCATAACTTAAAAATACATCAAACAAGATTTTAGTTAACATGTGACATATCCTTAATTATCTGTCTTTCCATAAAGATCATCTTAATTTATAACTATAAGTGAGGTACTTCTGACTTCTAACTTTCCTTTAGTTGCCTGGAAACCTGCAACATGAACAAAAATTGGAAACTGAACATTTTATCATTTGAGGTTTGAAGGTACTTGTCAATCAGGCTAAAATCTGTAAAAGTTGAACCTGAAACAAATAAGCAAGTAAGTCATAAAACGTAGAGGCCAATTGGTTGTGTTTAAAGTAAAGTATTTACAAATTTCACAAACTGTTTGGTACTTATATACGTTTTTGACGGTCAAAAGGTAAGCTGTTGAACTGGACCAATCTCAAAAATTGTTGCATAAGAAAATAAATAATGTGCATTTTCACACCCAAATCATAGTCGACTTAGAACTAGAGGGCAGTTTTTAATTTCAAAACAGAAAACTTATAGCAATGAAGTTCTTAAAATGTCTTATAACATAGTGTTCAAAGAATCTTTTAGTTTATTATAATTTTGTATAAAGTAGTAACATAACTTCTTGTCTCAAATGAAAGAATGTATGTACATCCAAATGGGAATGTATGCACATCCAAATGAGGAATGTGTGCACATCCAAATGAGGAATGTATGCACATCCAAATGGGAATGTATGTACATCCAAATGAGGAATGTATGCACATCCAAATGAGGAATGTATGCACATCCAAATGGGAATGTATGTACATCAAATGAGGAATGTATGCACATCCAAATGAGGAATGTATGCACATCCAAATGAAGGAATGTATGATAATACGTTGCTATACGCAAAAATAGTGCAGTTGAAATGAAAAGATACTCAAAAAAGTAATGGTAAATTTAACACTTAGTGAAATTGATCCGAAACACCAACTACAGCTAATGTAAATGCAGTATAAACATATAATCAAAACATTATAAGATCATATATTGAAAACGTATTTAGTACCACTAGAAATCAGGAAGGTTAGCTAAAAGGCTTGATAAATATGTTAATTATAACTGGTATTAAAGCCAAGTGAAAGCATAAAACAGTTTAGATAAAACAGTAATATATCCAAACCAATGGGTGATTAGGAAAAAGGTTGCAACACAGATTGCGAGTCGAGCATCCTAACCACCTAGCCATGGATGTTCAACAATCATCATGTTATCTCTCAATAAAACATGTGACTATTTCCGTTTGGTTTAAATTAAATAGTTTATAGTCTTGTCCAGAACTATGATTTCATATAAATCCTCTGAGGGTTTTAATGAAAGGTAGCCACTGATGAGTTTCAGTACAATACATTTTCTGTATCTATGATAATATTATGGAAATAATGTTACCATATAATGTTGTTGAGATTTCAAATTATTCGTTCACAGCCCCCACAAGTAACTAAGTAGTTCCGAGTTTGTATATTTTTTGGGAGAATATGGCCTTATCAATTTTACTTACAAATTACTAGATGTACGTCATTGTAAGCTTAGTGACAGGTTTATGACATGAAATCTAGTTAAAACTATCTAATCATTATAACCTGTTAAAGAAATCCTGGGTTTTTTTATCTATTGTCAAAACAATAATTTTACTTTATTGATTTGTTGGTCCAAATTTCACCAAATAAAATCTTATGTTACTCTATTAATAATTATACAATTTGGATCATTTTTATTTCGATTTGTTTGTCCAAATTTCACCAAATAAAATCTTAGTGTTACTCTAAAAAATAATAATTTTTGGATCATTTTTATATATTTTTACATAATCCAAGAGAAGCTTAAATATTTATAATTTCCACCTCTTATCAAATCTGTATGCAGGAAAAACCTTGATTTAGATGAATTGACTTGTACACCAAATCCTTAATACGTGTAAAATTATAAGTTTTAAGTCTAGTTTTGCTGAAATGGCATGATTTGGTTAAAGTGGAACGGTAGCTGTACGTAAATCATGATGTACCTCAATAAAATTATTTTTTAACAAAACCACAAAGTGAACAACAACAACAACGAAAGGTGTTATACTCTAAGTTAAGAATTTACTTCAGTTAAGCCTATTTGTACACAAAACACGTATGCCTTGAATCTGACTTAACTTGGCATTTTACTTTTGCGGAAATGAAAAATGATTTCGAAACAGCAACACTTTGATGAAGTATCTTATTTGTTATTCAGTTATGAACTCAGATATACGTTTTGAGTAAATAGGGTTTTGCGATTATTTTCTATTTATTTTTTAAACGAATAAATTTGCATATCTCTCTACTTTTACGTTTCTGTTTGGGCCAAATGTAAAAAAAAAAGAAACATTGAAAGCGCAGTTTGTATTTTATTGAAGCTTATTGATTAGTTTTTTCTTTATTTGTTTGTTATTAAGCACAAGGCTACACAATGGACTGTTCGCACTCTGTCCTCCATGGGGAATAGATGTTAGGGACTTAAGTCCATAAATTTACCGCGGACCCATCGTGGGATGTTTTAGTGTTAGAAGAAATGATATTATTTTACATAATTGGGATATGAGCGTTTGTCTTGTGCAGGGATATGTGAAACGTTACAAAGTTTTGTTAAATAAACTGTTTTCTAAAATATAAGACGACATGCTCTGGTGGTTAAAACGCTGAAGTTATAATCTGGATATGGCGGGATCGAAACCCGTCACCGAACACGGTCGCCCTTTTAGTCGTGGGGGCGTTATAATGTGACAGTCAATCGCACTGTTCCTTCGAAAAGAGTAGCCCAAGAGTTGATTACATCTCTTCCCCGGTGGGTTTATAACGCAAAAAATATGGTTTCGATATCCGCGGTTAACAGTGCACAGGTAGCCCACTGTGTAGCTTTGTGTTATATAGCAAACAAACCCTCTAGTCAATCACTTCAAAATTAGCGACAGCTTGTGCAGATAGCTCTTGAGTAACTTTGCGTGAAATTAAAAAAACAAACAAAATATAAGAAAGTAGTTAGGTTCAAAATGGTTCCCTAATTTTTTATAACTATGAAAACAGGCAATCCATTTATCCAATATTTTGTGTTCAAATATGTACAAGGCATAAGGTTATTTGATGTAGTAATTATTTTATTAAAATATTTAATAGAATAGATGTTTGTTTGTTTTTGGAATTTCGCGCAAAGCTACACGAGGGCTATCTGCGCTAGCCGTCCCTAATTTAGCAGTGTAAGACTAGAGGGAAGGCAGCTAGTCATCACCACCCACCGCCAACTCTTGGGCTACTCTTTTACCAACGAATAGTGGGATTGACCGTCACATTATAACGCCCCCACGGCTGAAAGGGCGAGCATGTTTGGTGGGATGCGGATTCGAACCCACGACCCTCAAATTGTGAGTCGAGCGCCTTATCCACCTGGCCATGCCGGGCCCTAATAGAATAGAAAACACTTGAAACTTTCGCCAAAGGGAGTATTTTTTTTCCAACGATTATATATTACATTCAATAATAAGATCGCAATCCATTTTTACAAATGACAAGCTTTGTATAACAAATGTCAAATGATTGAAGGTTGTATATATTCTTTAATATGGAGTTACCGAACTGTGCATCAGGGATTTTAGAAGCCTTAATTACGTTGATGTAATTAAATTTTTTGTATTCTAAATTGTTTATCTGTCCAAGGTGTACTTGTTTATTTATTGATAAAAATACAACTGAAAAGAAATCGTAAGATTTTACATTTTCCTGTGGTTCATTCGTGTGGTTCCTTCCAGAAAAAATGTTTACATTGTCGCCATGATTGTTCAGCAAGTGTTTTAACCCAATATCGACAACTGAACCTTTTAGTATCCATTTCTTTGGTTTATTAGGACATATATGGGTACAATTTTTATCTCTATTAATCCCTATTTATCACTAAGTTTACTTAATAACAGTTAATTGTTAATGTTAAAATTTCTACTTAATAGGAATAAATAATATAGTAAACTATCCAAGGTATTCATAGCATGACAATACTACTAGGTTCGTTGAACATTTAAACAATGTTCGTTATTTGTTATCTTTAAGGGTTTTCTGAGAAGGGGGAGTCTATAATAGTATTTTAACCACACTATACTCGCCATATCCATTAACAACGGCGCGTTTCGCTCAATACCTGAGCTCATCAGATCAACTTGGACAAAAACAAATGGAGTACTTGTTGGAATGCTACTTACATAAGGCACCTGTTGTAATGCTACTTACATAAGGTACTTGTTGTAATGCTACTTACATAAGGCACTTGTTGTAATGCTACTTACATAAGGTACTTGTAATGCTACTTACATAAGGCACTTGTTGTAATGCTACTTACATAAGGCACTTGTTGTAATGCTACTTACAAAAGGCACTTGTTGTAATGCTACTTACATAAGGCACTTGTTGTAATGCTACTTACATAAGGTACTTGTAATGCTACTTACATAAGGCACTTGTTGGAATGCTACTTACAAAAGGCACTTGTTGGAATGCTACTTACATAAGGCACCTGTTGTAATGCTACTTACAAAAGGCACTTGTTGGAATGCTACTTACATAAGGCACTTGTTGTAATGCTACTTACATAAGGCACTTGTTGTAATGCTACTTACAAAAGGCACTTGTTGGAATGCTACTTACATAAGGCACTTGTTGGAATACTACTTACATAAGGCACTTGTTGGAATGCTACTTACATAAGGCACTTTTTGGAATGCTGCTTACATAAGGCACTTGTTGGAATAACAATTGTTATAGAGTGGACGCATTTTGCTGGCGAAGCGAGATTTCAAACAATTACATTTCTCGTTAGAATTAGGCCTATTGTACTTTTAAACATTCCGTTTTTTCATTCGGTCCATTAGTTGTGTTTTTTGAGAAGAAACAATATTGTATACCTATGAGTGTTTAATATTATTTCAACCACACTTTATCCGTCAATTCCATTTGCCGACGTGTTTTGATAATTAATTTAAGCTGCTTTAATGTTTAAAATTAATTTAAACATTTTTGGTGCAACTGAATGGTTTGTGAAAAAATTGCAAGTTATTGCTTATCGTATATTAATCTAAGATAAATGAAAATATAGGTAGGTAATACTAATAGCTAATAGTTCTTAAATTTTAAAATTATGTTTATAGTTGATCATAATTTTATCTCAAGGAACAGGACTTTTACAATGAAAAGTACTAATTATATTAAACCTAAAATCATGAATGTTTATCTTCTACTAGTGATTAAAGACTTAAAAGTTTAAACCTAAGAATGAAGAGTTGTAAAATTAAGTAGGTTTAATTCAAAGTGCCCTTCACCCCCCTGGTGGATCAACGGTAAGTTTATAGACTTACAAATCGAAATTCGGAGCTAAATTCCCCACGGTGGGACGAGTGCAGATAACCTGTTGTATAAGTTTATGCCAAAGAAGGAATAAACTTAACTCAAAATAATGGAAAACATATTCACTTTTTACGTTAGCACTGATTTGTCCTTAAATTTTTGTTTTTTACACCAATACACTGTCCCACGTATTCCGTCTTTACAATGAAACAATACACTGTCCCACGTATTCCGTCTTTACAATGAAACAATACACTGCTCCACGTATTTCGTCTTTACAATGAAAACCGTGAATTTCTCAAGACAAGGTACACAAGAATGTTTGCATTATTAAAAACTATGAAAGGCTGAAAGCTGGGTGTAAATTAATTTACCTTAGGTTATCTTTGTATGTATATACATACCTGTAGATAAGTAATGAATGCATCACAGATATGTG
>NW_013669532.1:50020-52690 GCF_000517525.1 Limulus polyphemus | reverse complement strand
GAAAACCGTGAATTCCTCAAGACAAGGTACACAAGAATGTTTGCATTATTAAAAACTATGAAAGGCTGAAAGCTGGGTGTAAATTAATTTACCTTAGGTTATCTTTGTATGTATATACATACCTGTAGATAAGTAATGAATGCATCACAGATATGTGTATCCCTCAGTGTGTGGTTTGAGTATAAATAATACGTATATATATATATATATATATATAGTCTAGTGTTGCAGTTCTCTTAGTATTCATTACTTATAATTCCTAGACTTAACCTTCCAGCGGTATGTCTGCGGACTTACAACGCTAGAATCCGGGTTTCGATACCCGTGGTGGGCAGAGCACAGATAGCCCATTGTGTAGCTTTGTGCAGAATTACAAACCAAAATAGCACAGATATATGTCACACATACAGCTCTTTTGCACAGGTATATCAAATATATAGCTTTTATCACAGATATATCCTGCGTACAGCTCTTTTGGGCTAAATGTTGAGTATATTAATATAAAAGAATATAGTAAATATATCACGTGAAGACTAACACAGTCAACATTTAACGGAACATATTGAGTTTTAAAACACACCTCAAAATTCAAATAAAAATTCCAAAAATAAAGCATTTTGTTATAATAACACTTGGATTTTTAACAACTGTCAGAAATAAAAACCAGTATAGAAACATTTTGTCATAAAAATTAAAGGCTACTTTTAAAAAGAAAATACTTTAATTTTAACTGAAAATACTTTCAGTTCTAAGGGCAAAAGGAAATTAAATACCTTTCTAAGATTATTTAGAATTTTAAATTACACGTTTTCCTTAGTTAAAAATGAGATACAGTTTAGTGCGAGATAAGAAATAAAAAGTTAATTAGAAATGTAAACGAACTTCGATGTACGATTTTTGAGTCACTCATGGAAAGAAAATTAAGTAAGTTAAATAAGTTTCGTTATAGACAAGTAAAACATAAACAAGTTCAAACGTTTCGTCATAAACAAGTAAAACATAAACCAGCTCAAACGTTTCGTCATAAACAAGTAAAACATAAACAAGTTCAAACGTTTCGTCATAAACAAGTTCAAACATTTCGTCATAAACAAGTAAAACATAAACAAGTTCAAACGTTTCGTCATAAACAAGTAAAACATAAACAAGCTCAAACGTTTCGTCATAAACAAGTTCAAACATTTCGTCATAAACAAGTAAAACATAAACAAGTTCAAACGTTTCGTCATAAACAAGTAAAACATAAACAAGCTCAAACGTTTATTAGACTCCAAGATCAAATCGTAATAATGTTTCAAAAAAAATTGTAACATGTGCAGTTGACTCAATATCAAATTCTTAGAAGTCTATTCTATTTAGGCGTGAAAATAAAATCTTATAAGAAATATCCGCACGTATTTTTAGTGGATTAGAGCCATTGTATACATATCATAGAAACTAATAAACATTTCGAATCGGTAAAAAAAAAAAGAAGTTTTATGTTCTTTGGGCAGTACGACAGTTTTCTGAGGGAAATATTTCAGCATTATGGAACAATAACATGAACAATTATATTTTATATGATATTCTGATGGCTGAAACTGGTTATATACAGTATTCTTTTTATTATAATTTTTAAATTGAATTTTAAAGTTTATACAAGATTTTATTTTCACGAATCATACCTTCAATACATGATACATATTCGAATAAGACTTCTTTTCTTTTTTCTGTGGTCAAACAGTGATTGGCCAGGTGTTTAGGGCGGCTTCGAATCCCCGTCCCATCAAACACGCTCGCCCTTTCAGCCTTGGGGGCGTTATAAAGCAACGATCAATCCACTATTCGTTGGTAAAAAAGTCGCCCAAATGTTGGCGGTAGGTAGTGATGACTAACTGCCTTCCCTCTAGTCTATTTCTGTTAAATTAGGGACGGCTAGCGCAGATAGCCCTCGTGTAGCTTTGCGCGAAATCCTTAACAAACAAACAATCGTCACATTTGAAAATATCTTAATATTATTTGATTCGTTATGAAAATATTCGTATTTCGTAAACAAAATATATTAACATTTTAACTTGATTTACTTTAAACTGCTCTAGAATCTATTCAAACAAACAATTAAAAATGTAAAGCCCTTCTTTTAATACACATTACAGATGGACAACAAATACACGGTTTGAAGTTGGATTGTTTCATAAAAGTTTCAGAAGCACACTTGCGTTTCAGTCTGTTTACACAGTTTGCTTATAATTTTTCACTAACAGTCCGTTTTACACTACAAAGGCACGTAGGGAACTTAGGCACGTAGATGAGTCTACGTTTTTATTGTTTGCTGAGTTATCTTTGAAACAAGAACTGTCTTCTCGAGCACGCTTGTTCCAGAATACAAATATAATTAAGTTGCAATGTTGAATTCGTGTTGTGGTTCTTTTCTATTTACATTTTGTACGCTAAACACGGTTAATATTTTCGTCCTCAGTACCTGTAGATTACGTATATCCTTACAAATAGTCCAATAAATCTGCCGTTTGACCCCAAACCAATTCCAATATAAATTATTTTTGTACGTAATTTTTGGAAAACAATGCATGCCTTTTAACATATAAAAATTCCTAAGAAATCCCAGTTGTGGTACCGATAAATTAATCTTTTGTTTAAGAACAAAATTACTAAAAACTAGGTTTAGGTTTG